>NW_007727133.1:306549-308957 GCF_000696425.1 Galeopterus variegatus | reverse complement strand
AAAAAAAAATGCAGGCACTGAGAGGTTGAATAAATTGTCCAACACACAATAAGCAGTGGAGGCAGATTTCAAGCCCATTTTAATCTGACATCGCAGTCTGAGTTCTTAACTGCTACATAGTATAGCCATAATTTCCACAGTTGTTAAGGCTTATTTTTATATTTAAATGAATCCATTTCTTACTTCCAATACTTCACTACGTTCTTCCATTTTCTAATTCTTTATTTTGATTCAGTTCTCGGTTTGCTACATTTGATTATTTAAAGATTTTTCATAAAAATTCAGAGATATTGAATTCCTTGATTTTTTTTTCTTTAACATCTAAGAATATTTGTAAGTTGATTTCCTACTTAAAGAACAGCTAGGCTGGATATAAAGTTCTTGGGTCATACTTTTTTTTCACTTTAGACTTTATATGAGGGTACTTTAAAAAGTTCATGAAAAGATTTATACTATATTTTAATTCTATTTTTCCACAAACTTTTTGAAGTACCCTCATATATACTGTTCATTTCATTGATACTTTCATTAGAAAAATTCCACTCACCTTTCAGTTGTCCAAACTCAAAAATTATAGTACTGTACTTCCCCCACTCCCTCCCCCTCCAGCCAAGAAGGATTCTTGAGTTCTTTATACCTTGTTTCTCTTGTGATTGAAAATGTCTGCCAAAAACCTCTATACTTGAATGATTACTTAGCTGGATAATTACTTTTGGGTCACATCTCTCAAAATTTGTAGGTACTTATTATCTCTGGAGTTTAATATTTCTGTGGAGTAAGGGCAGACTGATTATGTTGATGCTTTTCTTTTGTTTCTTTTTTTAATTCCACCTTTATATTTGAAGAAATCTTTCTATATTCTAGATGTTCAAAAACTTAATCAAAATGTATCGTAGGTTGATAATTTTCTTTTGTATTTCTCTGAACATACTGGACCTTTTCTGACTGCCTATCCAATTCTTGGTTTCAGGTTAGGTTTTCTTTTTTTTTTTTGTATTATAACTTAACTTTTTTCCAGGTCCTTTTGTTTGTTTGCTATTATTTTTATTAAATTTTTTATTTATTATTAGTATATTCATTCTTGCAAAGCTTAATATTTCTTTTTTTTATTTTTATTTTTTTATTTTTTTTATTTTTTTTAATTTTTATTTTGTCAATATACAATGTATATGATTANAGTAGTCAAGTTAAAAAAGAGATGGAGGGTGAGGAAGAATAACTCAGAGAGAATCTGGGTGCTAGGGCGGCAGTCTAGGAGATGGACGAAATGACAGTGATTCCCCAATGCAGCTGTAGGGTTTGCTTAGCTTCTAACTGGCCTTCCTGCATCTTTTTTGACTGACCCTCGTTCAGCTTTTTCTCCACTGACAGGGTTTCATGGAAGCAGGTGGGTGAGGGGAATGTGCCTGTGGATTTACTTGTAGTTTTTAAAAAGCATTGAAATGATTTGTGCTATTTTGAAATCACTTATGATGTTAGGTCATAGTTCTTTATTTTTCTGTTTTATTTTTATTTTATAAAAAGAATAAATGTAACATATGCAAAGAGAGAGATTTTATTTTATTTTGTTTTATTTTATTTTAATATTTACTTGTACATATTAGTGGGGTACAGCGCATTGTTTCAATACATGCATGTACTGTACAGTGATTCACTTAGGGTGCACAGCATAGTTGTGTATTCGTTAGTTCACCACTTCACATCCCTCCCTTCTCCCACCTCTGGTATCATTATTTTATTCTCTACTTTTATGAGAACCATTTTTATTTGTTTGTTTATTTATTTTTGTTCCACATATAAGTGAGATCATGCAGTATTTATCTTTCTGTGCCTGATTTACTTCATTTAACATGCTAGTTTCCAGTTCCTTCCATGTTGCTGCAAATGATAGGTATCATTTCTTTTTGTAGCCAAATAGTATTACACTGTGTATATATACCAGTTTTCTCATCCATTTACCCGTTGATGTGCATTTAGGTTGATTCTATCCCTTGGCTATTGTGAATAAGGTTGCGACACACACAAGAGTGCAGGGGTCTTTTTGATATATTGATTTCATTTCCTTTGGGTATATACCCAGGAGTCGGATCACTTAGTCATAAAGTAGAACTATTTTTAAATCTCTGGGACCCTCCATACTCTTTTCCACAATGGCCGTACCAATTTTCATTCCCACTCATGGGAGGAGGGTTTCCTTTTCTCTGCATCCTCACCAACATTTGTTATTTTTATCTTGTTGATAATAGCCATTCTAACTAGGTGAGATGATATCTCATTGTAGCTTTAATTTGCATTTCCCTGATGATTAGTGATTAGTGATTTAGAGCATTTTTTCATGTCCTTGTTGGTCATTTGTATGTCTTCTTTTGAGAAATGTCCGATCAGGTTCTTTGCCCATATTTTAATTG
>NW_007727133.1:303711-305310 GCF_000696425.1 Galeopterus variegatus | reverse complement strand
TTTTTTTTTCCTTTTTGTCTTTTTTTACTGACCGGTAATGGGATCGCAACCCTCAGTGTTGTGCCCGCACTGCACTCAGCCAGTGAGCGGGAACTGGTCTCCACATGGGACCCGAACCCTATCCAGTGCGCCACCGGGCCGGCCCTATAATTTTCTAGTATATTTTGAAGTCAGGAAGCATTATGTCTCCAATTTTTTGTTTTTGTTCAACATTGCTTTAGCTATCCGAGGTCTTTTGGGGTTCCGTACAAATTTTAAGATCACTTTTTTATTTTTGTAAAGAATGTTATTGGTAATTTGATAGGGATTGCATTGAATGTATAAATTGCTTTGAGTAATATGGACATTTTGCTGATGTTCATTCTTCTAAGCCAAGGACATGAGGTGTCTTTCCATTTATTTGTGTCCTCTTCAATTTTTTTCAGCAATTTTTATAGTTTTCATTGCAGAGGTCTCTCACTTCCTTGGCTAGAGTTTACTCTTAGGTATTTCATTTTTTTTGATATCTATTGTGAATGGGATTACTTTCTTGTTCCTTCAGCTATTTCTTTATTGGTATATAGAAAGGCTATTGATTTTTGTGTGTTGATTTTGTATCCTGCCACTATACTGAATTCATTTATTAGTTCTAGTAATCTTTTGGTAGAGTCAATAGGATTTTCTGTATATATATATATTCCTGCTTCCTTCTAGTTCAAGAGTTCACATAAAATATTTTAAATGTGTATTTGGCACTTTATTTTTGGTATCCTTCATTGGCTTGTCCACCTCTATGGAAAGTTAATCCACCCCTTTTCTTTCTTTAATTGTGGCACCACTCTGAGACTGAACTGTGTGAATTTAGGCTGTATGAGCTCACACATTATGATAGATTTAAATGGGCTCTTATCATAGTTAAACAATGATTAGAAATAGTGTAAGTGTTTGGGAGATTTCATGAGTTTGAAACCTAGATATTTTACTGGGGCAAAGGCAGCTAGCTGTGCCCCTCTCCTATAATATTAATGATAATTAACACTCACCAGATGATTACTATGTACCAGGCACATCTGTATGTATATTTCCTGAATTTATTCATTTAATCCTCACAGAAACCCTATGAAGCAGGTGTGAGTTTTATCACAGTTTGCATATCATGAAACGGAGGACAGAGAGCTTAAGGAACATGTCCAAGATCACCCAGTGAGTAAATAAAAGAGTTGGAATCTACGAATTCTGAAGAGAAAAACAGCTGAAACACAACTGTTTACAGAGATCATAGAGGAAGCAAAAGAGACTAGAGAAAAGATGAGAGATGCTGAAAATATCAGCCTTTGGGAACTCCCAGTGGGGAAGAAAGATTATTGTTTCCTTATCCAAATTTAATCTCTTGTAAGTGTCTAATCATATGTGACCATTTTCAGCATCATAGCTGACTTCCTTTGGTGTTGGCAGAATCAACCAGATTAGGAAAAATAAGAACCAAGTATCCTATCAGAGATGTTGGGTTACTGGAAACTCTAGGGTGTAAATACAGCCAAATGCCCTTTATGGATGTGGGGGAGGGAGATAAAAATGGCAACAGAGGTCTTATCAAGGAGATTCACCAATACTTCAAAA
>NW_007727133.1:301493-303067 GCF_000696425.1 Galeopterus variegatus | reverse complement strand
GGGGAGGGAGATAAAAATGGCAACAGAGGTCTTATCAAGGAGATTCACCAATACTTCAAAACTTTAGAAAGGATAATTAGGATAGAATCCAAGAATGGGGTTCTAAAGCAAGAAAATAGAAACGTAACAACTGGATGAACAAGAACACAGCAAGTCTGACTTGACACTAAATTGGACAAATACCTGACTAATGGTCCTAATATCCCTGCCTTCCAATGATTATTTTTCAGTTCATGGGGTAGAGGTTGAATATAAGGATAGTGGTTTAGTGACTACATCTGCTAAAAGGAGCAAGGGACAAGCAGCCAGGTGGACCATTAGTTAGGTTAATATGTCATTAGAACCAGTCTTGACTCCATGGCATCTGTCACTTCTGTTAACAAATACATCATTAAAAAGGTCACCTTTCAGCCAGGAAATAACAGATTATTGCCTTCCTGGTTCCACCTCCCTGCTCTGTGTTCTCTCATTTGTTTGTAAAAATCTAGTGCTGACAGCAGGCATGGACATAAAATTCTGTTTTGTGTTTTTATTGCTTCTGACCCAGACTTTGTCTCAAGACCCTATTCAAAATAAGAATGTTCTAACCATAATTAAACACTTTCATCCTGTCAAACAAAACTATAGAAATGCTCCACTTAGAATAAATTTATTTGGATACTAAGAAACTTGATTACTATTTTGTACGCCAAATACTTGAGAAAATAAATAAATACTGACCTAAATGACTGTCTTTTATAACACACACTATTCACATTTACTGTTTTAACAGATTACATGAGGAATAATGAAACTGAAAACTATAAAATTATATACAACATGTTTATATAGTCACTGGAGAAAGATGAATAAAGGGAAAAACAAGTTCAAGTCAACAAAACATTAAAATAATTGGAATGAGCCAATAGAGGCTCAGCAGGAAGTGGAGGCTCGGCCGACCTCATTGAACTGAGTCTTTGCAGGGTCACTGCCTTCTTTCACTATGTGTGTGTGAATTTGTGCACACAGTGCACATAAACAACACAGCAAAATAATGGTAAATAAACATGGTAAATAAATGGTAAAATTTTAGAACTGGTGGGGATATTAGAGATGATCTAGTTCTCTTAGCCTCTCATTTTGAGGACAACACAACCCAAAAAGGTTAAATGACATCCTAAGACAAGAAAGTATAGAAATAGCAAAAAACAACCAAATTCTGGCAAAGTCACAGAAATTTCAAGAAAGAAATTCATAGAAACTAAGGAAATCAGGTGATGGTTTATTAGGCTTCCTGAGGAAAATGCTATTGTTAATGATTTCTTTTCTTTGTCTTTAGTATGAAGTCTATTGGTTCTAATTTCAAAATGATCCTAAAAAAATCTGTGTGTCAGGAAGAGGAGGGAAAGAGAGTGAGAAGTAGTGTTAGGGATGAGGAGACAATGATGGAAAAAGGAAGTGGAAACCTTCAAGACGAATCTGGGAGCAACTAAAGGACTTGTTTGCTATGGTTCCTTCATGGACACTTAGATTTTTGATTTGGAAATGATTTAGAGTGTCATTATATAGGGATCTGTCCTGAAAACTTAAAGAGA
>NW_007727133.1:298086-299889 GCF_000696425.1 Galeopterus variegatus | reverse complement strand
CTCTCAAACTGTGAGAAAATCAATTTCTGTTGTTTAAGCCATGCAGTCTATGGAATTTTGTTATGGCAGCTCCAGCAGACTAAAACACTGTATGTGTAGTATAGGTTAACTTTTTCTATCTTGATTCACTTATTAAAACATTTATTGAGCATCTATAATTTGTATGCAATTTCCTAGACCATGGGGGCATAAAGATGAAATTCACCTGATTCCAGTCCTCAAGCTTACTTTCTGATAGCAGAGAAGGCATGTACAAAAACACTTGAAAAACAGTCAAAAGTTATGGATGTCATATGAGGGTGACTGAAGCATGCTATTGTAGTTCACTCTTTCAACCATTAAACAAATATTTATTGCACACTTTTGATATGACAAGCACCTAGAAGGATGCCAGTGATACAGGAGAGAAAAACCCTCCATCTTCATGGAGTACGTATGGAAGTGAGGAAACACAGACAACAAATAAATATTATGTTTAGGTCATGGAAAATGCTTCAGAGTAAAATATAGCAGGGAGTGAGGGTAGGGAGTGTTGACAAGGTCANGCAAATCTGGGAGCAACTAAAGGACTTGTTTGCTATGGTTCCTTCATGGACACTTAGATTTTTGATTTGGTAATGATTTAGAGTGTCATTATATAGGGATCTGTCCTAAAAACTTAAAGAGAAGCAGCTAATTTTCATTATCTGACAGTGCTTTCTCACTTAAAAGAGAATTTAACCCACAGCAAAGTCTTTATAACAAGATTGCATGGTGGAAAAGCCTCTATTGGAAAAGAACTACTTGCAGCAAAAATATAATATTAACAATTCCTCTTTTAGTTTCTCATTATTTTTATACTTTCCAATTAGACTACAATCCGGGAATATCATACACACACTTTCATCATTACCTCTTTGTTACCAGCTCAAGCTTTTAATGTGAAAAACAAAAGGTTTTATTTTTAGTAAGTCAAAATGGTTACTTTTCTCTCATTTTATTGCCAGCTATTATCCTCCCAAATTTTGCAAAAGATAAAAAGGACAAGAACGACTAAAAATTTAATAAAGTAAAAATTAATAAATTGCATCCTGTGGCATATTTAGAGGGCTAATTCTTTGGGGTTGCATAAGAAAAGTTACTATCAAACAGTTAGTATTAGGCAGACTTTTTTTTTTTTTTTGACCAGAAAGTGGGAAAATGATAACTATGTCAAAACCTCAAAGATACTGCCATCAGTGTTTTAAAAGAAAATCAATAAAATCTTCAATTCCAAGTAGCACTTACAACCTAGTGTTCACAAACATAATTGGACACAGGGAATATAGTTTCCTGACTAATGCAGAGCTACTGCAGGAATAGTCTTTCAATAATTTACAGTTAAATGCAAAGTTTTGGTAATACAGAACTGGAAAATTAGCAAGTACAAAACCAGAGAATCTGATAGCACAAACTACATAGAGAGGTTCAAGTTAGAGGCTAAAAAAAGCTGAGAAAAAATATTTAACTGTGGGAGTAGCTGAACATCAGAGGATGAAAAAACAGCAGACCTTCTCTCACACAGGACAGTCCCATCTCATCCTTCCGACTTAGGGCAATCAAATACAGCAAGGAGTAAACAGCTTGGAGCAGCTGTTTCTTTCACAGGTGGGGTTTGGAATACATCATCCTGCCCACTTAATTTGGCAGGTTCCTTCAGCCTAAGAGAATAAGAATGTGCAATGCTAGAAAAAATGTACATACCTATCTCAAGGCTAAATTACCTGTGCTTTCAGGCTGTGGATCATCATTTCTAATGAATTTCATTTCTCTACAACCCATTTT
>NW_007727133.1:283261-296830 GCF_000696425.1 Galeopterus variegatus | reverse complement strand
TGGAAAATGCTTCAGAGTAAAATATAGCAGGGAGTGAGGGTAGGGAGTGTTGACAAGGTCATGGGGAGGGTGGTATGGGTGAGATTTACTATTTTAAGGATGGTAGCCAAGTAAGACTAAAATTTGAAAAAAGACCTAACAGAACTGAGGGAGAGAGCCATTAAAATATTGGGTGTTGGATCATGATGCACTGAAATTACGGTTCACCAGACTTTTTCTTTAAACTCCTTTTCTTGAAATCTCAAGAATTTCCCTTTTTTTCTGGGCAGACTAGTAACTGCTTCAACCAGGACAGTAGGGTGGAAATGACATTGTGTTATCTGAGACCACATAGTCAAAGCCCAGATGTAGGTCTCATCTATTTTCTTGGGATGCTCTCTGTGAGGGAATCCAGCAGCCATGTAATAAATCCAACTACCCTGAGGCCCTATTCTGGAGAGACCACATGTAGGTGTTGTGTTTTACAGTCTTGTTTGAGCTCCCAAAAAGAGATGCCAAGTAAGAACTGCCTGGTCAAGCCATTTCTGACTCACAAAATCATGAAAAAAATAAAATTGTTGTTATTTTATACCAATAAGGTTTGGGGTAATTTGTTATGCAACAGTGGTAAGGGAGCAGGTGTGGGAGAGTATTACAGACATGAAAAATAGAAGGAGCATCAATAATGCTGGATCACTAAGCCAAAGTGAACAAAGGGGGGAGTCGTGTGTGTGCGTGTGTGTGTGTGTCTGTATTACACATATCACATAAGGTCTTCTAGGCTATTCTACTTGTTTTAGTAGATGAAAGCTATCAAAGGATTTGAGAAGAGTTATGTGAGCTAACTCACATTTTTTAAGGATGTCTCTGACTGCTGTGTAAAGAAGAGACTGAATAAGAGTAGAAGCAGAAAGACCAATTAAGATGTTATTGCAATAATATTGGGGAGAGATGGTGGTGAGAGTAGTCAGATTCTAGATATATTTTAAAGTTGGAAGGGCCGGCCCGTGGCTCACTCAGGAGAGTGCGGTGCTGATAACACCAAAGCCACGGGTTCGGATCCCATATAGGGATGCCTGGTTCGCTCACTGGCTGAGCTTGGTGCTGACAACACCAAGTCAAGGGTTAAGATCCCCTTACCGGTCATCCTTATATAGGAATAAAAAAAAAAAAAAGGGTGGAACCAATAAGACTTGCTAGAGGATTTGACGTGAAGAGTGAAAAAAAAAGAGAAATAAAGTTTCACCCTTTGGTCAGGCAACTGAAAGAATGGGATTCTCAGTTTTTAAGATGGAAAATATGAGTAAAGGAGGTTTGTAGTGGGTAAATCAAGCATATGGTTTGTTAAATTTCAGATTCATAGACCTTGTATATCTATCACAGGTAGGCATACAAGTCTGCAGTTTCAAGTCGTGGTTGGGCCTGGCATTATATGTTAGGGAATCATGAAAGCATAGATGGTGTTTTAAACCAAGATACTGTGTTAAGTACACCTAGATTGTGGGATAGATAAAAAAGAAAAGAGATCTGATGTCTGAATCTCAGGACAATACAATGTAAAGAAGCTGGGGAAGGAGGAACCAGCAAAATATGCTTTGAAGGAAGGAGAGTGTTGTCCCAGAAGCCAAGTGAAGACAAAGATTAAGCTAATTGAAGGAGTGACCAACTGACAATAAAGTAACATTAGGACTGAGAATTGGTCACTGGATTCAGACCAATGGAGATCAAGAGCTGTTTTACTGCATTAGTTGTGGGATCTGACTGAAGTATTCAAGAGGGAATAGGGGAAGAGAATTGGAGACAGAAGAATTGATAATACTTGAGAAGTTTTCTTGAAAAGGACTGCAGAAATGGGTGCAAGCTATACTGGAGGGTGGTGTGTTTTTTTTCTTCGGTACTGATAAGATATACTACTGTAGGTAGTACTGAGGAGAAAATTTTTCAACTTTTTATGTTGGTGGAAATCCAGTAGAAGTTGAAAATGTAAAGATTAAGGAAAAAGTGGAGAATTATTAAAGTAATTTCGTTGAATTGTAAAAAAGAATAGAATTCAGTACATGAGAGACGGAGTTGAACTTAGTGGCTGGTAGCGTTCATCCATATTACCAAGCTTGAAGGCAGAAAACACAGACATGGAATTAAGTATGCTTGCAGACTTTGTGGTGGAAGAATGATGAAGTTCTCTTCTGATTTCTTCTTTAAAAAAAAAATATAAAAATCACATTAATGAGCTGAGAGTGAGGAATACATAAAGGGATGCTGGAAGCTTCAGGACATGCACTAATTGCCTAGGAGGGTAAATAAATTAAAGCAATGTAGAAAGATTGCCAAGCAGTTCTAAAAATTTATCCAAAGTCAGTGATCAGACTTCTGAAGTGAGGTCAGATAGAACAGTCAGGAGTTTACCTTCAGCTTCCTGATGCCGGCACAGAGAATGTGGGAAATTGGGTTTAACTAGAGTTGTGATTTTCCTAGATAGTATAACATAGTGAGAGAGCAACAAGACGGTTGAAGGTGGTATGTAAGGATATGATCATAATTTAAGCTGAGAAAGGAGCCAAGTAAGAACATGAGTGACAGGACAGCAAAAATTTGGTAGGAGTGATTGGCAGTAGTACTGATGGGGTCAAAGTATGTTTGAAGGCAATGTACTAGAGGGAGTGAGTTGGAAAGTTAGGAGAGAGGTTGGACAGAGGAATTCTTGAAATTGAGATTATGTATGTGATACATTATTGTTAATGAAAAATGGGGTGTGTGTGATCATGGGAATGGTAGAGGGCAAGTTTATCTACACTGACATTGAAGTTGGAGAGAGAGAGAAACACTCATGGAACACAAGGTGTACATCAACCATGGATCTGTAGATGACTGAAATAAGGAAGCATAGCAGGTGTTGAAGATATGAGTTTTAAGGTGCAGCAGGGGGTGGGGGATGGATCAGGAGAAGAAAGGGAAAAAAATGTTGAAATGACATTGAAGAACAAAAAGGATACCTATCTTTTCTCCAGGTCCAGTGACTTGAGGGTACAGAAAAGGACATAGAGAGCCACAAGGTAAGTGGTATTCTTAGATTAGAGCCAGGTTAAAGCAAGAGAGTAGAGAGTTCAGGTGGCTTGGTCTCTTGGATTTTATTGAAGAGAATGATGTACACAGGGACACAGGACACAATGGAATTAACCTCAACTTCTGCTAGGCAGATTGGGGTGGTAAAGCTGGAGAGCTGGGGTTCCTGTTAGTCTCTGGGTTTTGCTCTGCTGCCAATGTGTGAGGCCAGGGGAAGGGCAGTGCTATGGGAACGTGGAAATGAAGCTCAAATGAGGGAGTTATTTTGATTGGAGGAACAGGAAAGGCTGTGGGAATTTGAAATTGACATGCTTACTAGATACTTTTAAAGCATTCTGGGTTTTTTTTTACCCACTGGAGCATTTATGGCAATTGTCATTTTATAATGTTTGTCTGTGGGAATTTGAAATTGACATGCTTACTAGATACTTTTAAAGCATTCTGGGTTTTTTTTTCCCCACTGGAGCATTTATGGCAATTGTCATTTTATAATGTTTGCTTTGTCTGATGTGAGCTTGCCTTGATGGGTTAGTTATAAGCTCCTCAAGGATAGGGAACAGGTTTAACATATTTGCTCTCATGTCTCCAGGATGCAGTGCAGAGATGCTTGGTACAGAGACATCAATGACTATTTCTTGAAAGAAAGAGAAGACAGAGAGACGGTGAGAGAGAGAGGCAAGACAGGCATTTACACTTGCTGGGCGTGGCAGATGTTAAAGAAGATACACTGAGTGGTGAAAAGTCCAGGTGGAGCCTGTGGCAAACTAGAGAGAACTTGCCCTTGCCTAAATGCTTTCAAATATCAACAAAATAGACACATATATACATACACACATATATACAGAATAAAAATGTAAAGTATAAATATGGAATATTTAGAACACAGAATTAACGGCCCGATGAGATAGAACGCGGATGCCTCCACCTCCATGGGAGTGGGGGTGTTACTCTTTTGCAGCACCAGGATGTATTGATGAGAGTGTTTTTAGCCTAAATAATACTTTAAGCTTTGCCTGCTCCGCTTCGTTTCTCTGGGAAAAGTATGGAAATAGTTTATGTGTAGTCATATGTTTGAGTCCCCGGATGGTGGGGTTGGGGGATGATGTTGCTGGAAAGAAACTTATTTTAACAACATGAAACACAATAGTAATTTTTCGGGCAGACAGAAGCAAGTCCTAGACCAGCATTAAAACTGTGTTTTTTTTTTTTTTTTTTTGCCCTTTGACTCTGAACAACAGGAAAAGCACACTAAACACTCCTTCTCCATTACTTTGCTTTTGGTTTCTTGTGGTGCTCTGTATCTGGGTCCTTTTTTGCTGTTTTTCTCCATCATAAAAGATTTCATGCTATAGTCTATGTATTCAAGATGAGAATTGTGTGGTGATCTCTAACCAAAAACCAGGGCAGTTCATGGAGTTGAAAATATTTTGCTAAGGAACGAAGTCTCGTGAACTGACCCAGAGGAGGCCTGAGTAGAGGCAGGAGACCTGCCTTCTGTCTAGAACAAGGATCAGAAAACTATTTCTGCAAGTGTCAGATTATAAATATTTAAGGCTGTGTGGGCCTACCATCTCTGTCCTAAGAACTCAACTCTGTCTTTGGAGCATGAAAGCAGCCAGGGATGATGCATAAATAGTGGCTGTGGCTGTGTGCCAATAAAACTTTATTTTCAAAAACAAGCAACGGCTGGATTCAGCCTGTGAGCCCTAGTTTGGCAACATGTGTTCTAGACAACCCACTTACTGCTATCGTACTTCTGGCCCTGAATCTTTCCTGCAATAAGTCCTATCTGTTTTCTAATCGGCCTCTCACCATTCTGTCCTCCACATGTCTGCCAGAAGGATTTTCCAAAACTCACATGAGATCATGTCATTTGTCTGCTTCAGTTTCTCAGCTCTTACATCTCACAGTTCCTATCGGTCACTTGGCCATGCTTGCTGACTCATGGTCTGATTCGTCTGCTGCCCCACTCAGACAAGGCTCCAAATCATACCTGCCATTGAAAACTGACTCATCCATCCATAGGCGAATGTCCTTTGGGTCCCTCTTCCCCCAACTACATTTTAAATATGGCTGAAACTTTTGTGCTATCCCTTCTCATCTACACTGAGGCCTCTTAAGCAGAGTAGAATGAAACCCCCTTCATATCAATCAGGAGCTACCTTAGCAGGGGTAGACCTAGAGAGGCAAGATCTCAGCTGTTTTAGGCTTTCTAAGATAGTGCTTAGTCCAGCTCACAATTTCATTGAGATTTTCATGGTGTTTCTCACAGATCCTAGACTTGAACCGTTGTACTACGCTTCCACATGCCTCTGCCTGCTGTCATATCTTAAGGCTGAAACTCTTGCTAAGCCCACCTTCACTTCTCACTGATACCCATGCATAAAGCTTTATAAAAAATACATGTTTAAGACCTGCGTTGGATCAGTACTCTACCTACAATCCTCCCGCCAATCTTGCACTGTTAAGATCTTAGAGCGTCGTAACAAACTTCTCAAATAACAGCTTGCTACTTTTCTAATTGCTTTTATAAATTAATGCATTTTATCCACAGGAATTCTTTATAAGTAAGTACTATTATTATCTCTGTTTTTAGATGGGAAAATTATGGGGAAAGGACTGAATACCTTGCTCATGGCATACACTGAGGAACTGAGAAAATTGAAGCCCTTCACTGGGTCATCTCTTGATAACATTTACTTGACTTAATCTTGTATTCCAGTTATAGTTTGTCCAACCTGCTTTCTGTCCATGGATGAAGCACTGAAACACTGTTAGCACTGCTCTACACGTATCTCCACACACTGATGTCAAATGGACATGTATTATCATCCAAACCGTAACTGATGGTTGGATCTTAAATGCAATTTAAAAAATGTAAAGAGTAACAAGAGAATTAAAAGAATTTTACAAACTCTAACGATCTATATAAATGTTAGAAAAACATATTGGCTTTAAAAGATTATCATATCTCATAGAATAACACACAAACTATACATGTGTATGTATTGTAAACGATATACACATATTACATATTATATATGTAATACAAGTATACTATTTATATACAGCACATATCACATGATAGAAAAGTAAAACTTAATCATTAGACTATGAACAAGAAAAAGACAAGATATGCACAATTATTTGTTTAACTCAATTTCCTCTTTGCTCTGAAGTTTTAGCAGCAAATGTGGCTTTCATACACATAGACTCGTTGACTTTCTGTCCACACCTCCATAAGTAAATGAGCAGTTAATTATTGGGTTTTCTGATATTGGTCTTTGTGTTTCTCAGAAGATATTAAATGTGGCTTTCATACACATAGACTCGTTGACTTTCTGTCCACACCTCCATAAGTAAATGAACAGTTAATTATTGGGTTTTCTGATATTGGTCTTTGTGTTTCTCAGAAGATATTATTGCTGGGCCGGCCTGGTGGCGCACTGGATAGTGCGCCGCTTGGGAAGCGCGGTGGCGCTCCCGCCCGAGGGTTCGGATCCCACATACGGACCAGTTCCCTTTCACTGGCTGAGCAACGCATGGGAGCAACACTGAGGGTTGCGATCCCGTTGCCGGTCCCCGGTCCGGTACGGGGGCAACACTGAGGGTTGCGATCCGTTGCCGGACATGGAAAAAGACAAAAAGACAAAAAAAAAAAAAGAAGATATTATTGCTGTATCTTGCAAAGGCTCAGCTACCTGCTTCTTAACATCCTCCAGAAGGAGGATAAACACAAAAAGGAATTCTTGATTATATAATTTTTCCTGAGTTACGATAGTGGCTTACATTTCTAAAACTTCTTTATGCCCTTCAAAGTACCTACTCTTTCATTATTTGATTTGATCCTTACAAGGTAAGGGACAATTTTATGTCCACACTTTACCTGGGAGGAAACTGAAGCTCAAAAAGGTTAAGTAACTGACGTGTATACAGAAAAGGAGCTGATCTGGGACTTGTAACCAAGTGTTCTGACTTAAAGCCTATAAAAAGGCTTAACCATGGTCTGGAATATGTTTGCTTATTAAAAAAATGCAGCCTGTCATTGCCTTTCAGAGCCTTGTAAAGAAATTTCCCCAAGGGGCTCCCATATTTGCAGATTGGTGCTGAATCTGCTTTCCTCACTCCAGGCCTCATTCCACACTTGACTCTCTGCTCCGTGGCCAGCACTTACCCACTTGCTGTGCTCCTAATCTTTTAGGCTTCCAGTTCTGAAGTCTATTTGAATACATCCTGCTAAGTTCACTTTATTTCTAAATTTGGCTCTTCCCATCTGAAACATTAATTCTGTAACAACCCCTTCATTTATCAATTGCTAAAATCATTCCCTTTGTACCTTGTCTTTTTTCTCCTCTCAGAGGTTACCCACGTGGGCACATTCTGACCCTGTAGGTTAACATCAAGACTGCCGCACATAATAAGTACAATACATTGCTCAGTGATAACTAGGTGACTTTAGCTTACAAAATCATTTTATTTTCTATAGCATGGATTTTATGTGTCCAGTATTTAAATCACTTTAGTCTCAGCAGTAAGACCTGGGAGCACATGGCTGACATCAAAAGTCTCATAAGACTTTTAGGAAATATACTGGGGAGGATACAGAGCCTAGAATATGATGGTATCAAAGACAGGGAGGATTACAGAACCCCAAATAAAGGGGCTAATAGCAGAATCAGAAGTCACAGAAAGAGAGTTAGGGAAAAAGCCTAGTATAGTAAGTTCATAATGGGAAGTGAACGGTATAGGAAAGGATCTGGGAAATGCCAGAAACAGATCTTGCTAATGTTAGCTGTTTTTGTGTTGAAAGAACTATGGACCAGATGAGAACTCATTAACAGCATCGCATCTCCTCCTTGTTATACAATATTGTACATTGCGCCTTGTAAAAACCACATTCCTGGGGTTATTATTAATTAATAGTAAATGAGAAATTTTATAAACTACAACATGTTAAATACATAGAACATCTCAAAATTTAAGCCTATAATCTGGCAAATCAGAGATAGAACCTCAGCTTTGACATTACCACAAGGGTACAGCAATATACAGGTTAAAATTAAAGTACAAAATAGTGTACTCTAGAAATAAAAGCTGCATTATTTCTTAGTACAGCAAATCATGTCAACATTTTTTGTTAGAAAAAAATTTGTTTATTTCACAAAAAATGTATTCTGCATCATGTACTGTACTTTAAATGTCTCCACCATTTTAAAATCTATTAATGCATGTAAATGGCTTAACCGTGAAAACCAAATGACACAATGATGATGTAAAACTGTGCCTACATTGTTTATATCTTCTATGAAGTATTTCACTTGCTCTAACTCTATGGCAGTAACCATCAAGGAATCACCCTTTACTATTTTAACTGAACACAAACTAAAAGCAGAGAAACCATTTAAAAAAATCTCACACCTATAATATGCTGTTGATATATTATAAAGGAAATTACACATATTACAAATTCAGGCATTTACTATCGAGGGTTTATAGCAATGAGAACAAAATAAATACAAGATATATAACATTATATCTGTTTAATGTATGCCATTTTTAATTATATGTATTGGTCATAAGAAATCATTCTCGCCAGACAACCATTACTTTTACCTGTCAGATTGTGGAAAAGCTAAGGCATCCAAATAAGTGACCCATTATATTATGAATGGAATGCCAAAAATTGCCTACACGTTGCCTAGATCATGAATATTTACTAGGGCTAAAACTAAAACTAAATCTACCTCAAAATTCTCCTAATTGAAACAAAAAGGCAATTAGACAAATAAGCATAGCAATTTCTCATACAGATAATAAAGAGGAACTGAGAAAATGTTTCAGAAGACCATGAATATCCCTGTCTCTCCTATCTAGATTGACAGAGAATAGTCCAATATAAAGAATAGCTGAAAATAAAATGTTTGCTAAAGTTCCTAAAGACAACTAGAGTTCATAAAGACATTAGCGAGTAGAGGCACAGAAGCGAAACAAAGGGGTGAATTTAAAGGTCCGTCCTGTAAAAATCTGTTTTTAGTAATGAATTCTTGAGTAGATATTCTCACATAGAATGTTTATACAGTTTAACGGTTTTTAAAAAATTGTTGTTGTTGGAAATATTGCTTATTTTAGGTTCCTTTTGTTAATGACTAGTTATTAAGCCACATATCTTATAAATAAACCTAATTGGGTTAAGACAATAATAGTTGGGTTTGCATTCCTGCCCAAGCATGCTTCCAAGTAAAATGAACTGCAATTACTGACGTACACAACTCTACCTGGTGCTGAAACCCTGGTGAAGAGGTTATAGGGAATTGATCCTGACATTTAGTGTTTTCTATACTACAGGGAAAAGGTCATGGAAATATGCCAAAAATATGTCAGCCTAGGTATTAAGAGTCTATATAAAGAGAACATTGATCTCAATTAAGTTTCTAAGCCATTCTAAAGCTAAGAGATTAAAAATTCAGGTTATTTATGCTAAACTGGAAACTATTCTGATAGTTTTTGATATTCAGGAAAGGATATGGGTGATCCTTATCATACCAGGGAAACTGCCATTTAATTTATAAAGGCAGAATAATGCCGATGGCATATGTATTTATAAAAGAATAAACACCATTCCGTAGCACTCAGTAAAGGGCGGTGCTTACACTGTTTACCCAATCTGGCACAAAGGTATTTATTCTGCGCTTTTCAGAGGTTTCCATCCCTACATTTTCCCTTGTTTTCATTCCAGTTCCCTGGAACAAATAAACATAAAGTTATGCATGCATTAGTTTTTGATCAGGCTTTTATTCTGACCAACTTCACTGCCACCATTGCTCCTTGATTGACAGTCTATCCTCATACCCATCCTTTAGCTTCTGATTTATTGTTTTGTTTTGGTTTCTCATTTCAGAATTCATTGACCCAAGGGCTTAACATTCTTTTCTTAGCTAAACGCCTGGTTTCTCACACAGAGCACAGTTTGGGTGCCTCTCCCGCCCCCATACCACCCTCCCCCCAACCCATGGCTGTGCTGTTTCAGATGAGCAGTCTCCTTGCCTTCCCTACCACTACTTACATAAGTACCCAGCTTGGGTACTTTCCTTGATGCTAAGAATGGGAAAAAGACAAGTGGAGTTCATAAAGTGCAGATGTCTTTCTTAAGTCATACAATTTAATCATGCTTTTCAAAGACAAAATAGCATCCACACTATTGAGTACCTGTCATGTAGGAAGTATATTAGAAAGCTTTGTCTTAATTAACCTAATCACATCCGTGAGAGAGTAGTATTATCTCCAAATTTCTAGCTGAAGAAACTGACTTTTAGTTGAAAAAAGATTAAATAACTCTACTGAGATTGCCCATTAATAAATGGTGGAACCAGAAAGAACAGAGATCTTCCTTCAAAAAGATAGATTCCTCTTGTACTATACCATGATATTTAACCTCAGAATGATTATCTGCAAATTAACTGAATTTATACAAGTACACGAACTATGAACACTTTGTCAGTGGCAAACACATGATATATATATATATATAATGATATATATATATAATATATATAATATATATATAACTATATATATATGTTTGGAGAAGGAGAGTATCACTATAATAGTCATCTAGAGGTAAGGCTGGTTCTTAGCCAGAGGGAACTAGGACAGTGAGAATTTAGATTTAATCCTAATACTATTCTGCTTAGTGTCTCTGTAATATAATGCATCATGATATGCCACACTATTTTATGGTGGCCTGGTTGTTTCAATAAATTAGACTCCGTAGCATAATGGTTAGGAGTACAGTTCCAGGGTCATACAGGTCTGCAGTTCATGAGCTACATGACTGACCTTGGGCAAGTCACTCAGCATCTTTGAGTTTCATCTTCCTTTTTTTAAGATAAATAAAAAATACACAGCTATTTCATAGACTTATTGTGATGATTAAGTGGAGTATATTTATAAGCTCTTAGCATTCCTGGTTTGCAGAAAGCACTGGATAAATTCATACTATTATTTTTGTTATGATTTATTTGTAGCAGTACAGAAGGCATCATTCTCTTTGTTAGCTTCTCAAAGATAAATTCTTCTGGAAAGTGTTTAATTCATTTAACTTTTCTTGATTTAGCTATTTGTATTTCTGTTTGCTGTTTCGCAAATGCACACATATACTAAAATGTTTCCCTCCAGTGCAGTCATGGTCTGGGAACTTCTAAAAAGTATTTGCTGCTGAATATTTCCTAAGAGTGTCCAAGAAAATATGCATTTGTAGAAAGTTTATAATTCTTTTGAAATAGGTCAAAACAGAATCACTTTTGGGCTGTGTGCTATTCAGATATTTTATAATAGTATCCTTTTACTTAGAAACTTCTCTGACAGCAGTTCCTTGCTGCTTGTTATGCTACATAAACTTGAGCGCTGATAACAGAGAGTTAAATTTTTCCATTTTGGCTTCCCCATAGTTGGACATCTCATCTATACTCACAGGTGAATTACATAGTCACAATAATAAAACTGAAAAAGATAATTTAACCTAAACTTCTTGTTATTTGAAAACAAAAGGAAACATAGAACTCAAGTTCTGGAAGTAGTGGAATAGGAGGTTCTAAACCAAACCTTCTACTGAGAACAAGGAAGCCTGAATTAAATGTAAGCGAATTGTTTGAGGGAATTATAGATCTACTAAAGTAGCAAGAATTTGTTTTGATAATATCTAGAGGAGAAGAGATACCCAGAGAGGTAAACCAAATATTTTGTATCACATATTTCCTTGATTTGACTGTTGATTGTTGAGAGCCTGAAAAATTAAACAGATTTAACTATAGAGTCACATGAATAGAGGAATAAAAATTGAAGCTTAGGGCCCACTAAGAAAGAGAAGCACTATTAAGGATAATCCAGAAATTGATCATTCCTTTTAAAGACTGGAACTAAGTTTTGAATCTTTTCAGTTCCTGGATTGAAATTATTTTCTCTAGCCAGTTGCATACCAGAGATAAAAGTAAATTATCTATATAGACAATAATTTTCTAGACAACTTGAACTTATCTCTATAATTCTATAATTTTTCATACACAATATATAGCATTAAGTCAAAAATAATCAGGCATACAAATGAAGACCAGACTGGATCTCAACTGGAAAGTCTTTAAAAAGACAATAGAAACTGACTCATAGGAGAGTCAGATAATGGAGTTATTTTATATTAACTTTAAGGTGTTACGTGATTAATATACTCATGTAGTTAAAAAAGATTGAGAATTTCTTCACATAATGGAAAACTATTTAAAAATCAGGTAAAAAAATCATAAACTGTGTCTTAGTTTGTTCAAGCTGCTATAAAAGAATACCAGATACAAGGTGGCTCATAAATAACAAAAATTTATTCTCACAGTTCTGGAGGCTGAGAAGTCTAAGATCAAGATGCTGGGAGATACAGTGTCTGGTGGGGGCCCACTGCCTTTTTCATAGATTTCCATCTTCTCACTGTGTCCTCACTTGGTGAAAGGGACAAGGGAGCTCTCTGGAGTCTCTTTTATAAGGACACTAAATCCTATTAATTAAGTGCCACCCTCATGATCTAACCACCTTCCAAATGCCCCACTTACCATCACATTAGGAATTGGGTTTTAACATATACCTTTTTGGCAGGGAGGGCAAAAACATTTAGTCTACAGCAAACTGAAAAAAATATAATAACTGAAATAATTAATAGGATTCACATCATGTTAGACACTGCTGAACTGATAACTAGTGAACCAGAAAATATGCTAGAAATATAAATGTTGGGCCGGCCCGTGGCTCACTTGGTAGAGTGCGGTGCTGATAACACCAAGGCCGCAGGTTTGGATCCCATAGAGGGATGGCCGGTTTGCTCACTGGCTGAGCGTGGTGCTGACAACACCAAGCCAAGGGTTGAGATCCCCTTACCAGTCATCTTTAAAAAAAAAAAAAAAAAAGAAAAAAGAAATATAAATGTTGAAAGAAGACTAGAAAAAGAAAAAAAGGAAAGAATAAACATGTACAAAAAAGAAAAAAATGATATTGGAATATAGTGAAAATGTCTACTATACAATGAAAATGCAAAAGAGAATGAGGTTGAAGCAATATTTGAGGGGACAGTTAACAACGAGTCTCAAAATGGCAAGATTGTAAAACACCAACAAGTATCCTAAATATAATTACAGCAAAACTGTTGAAATAAAAGAGACTATTTCACAAACAGTCAGAGAAAAAAAGACACATTGTCTTCAAGGAAGCAACAGTAAGGATGACAGCTGACTTCTCAAAAGAAGCGATAGAAGCCAAAGGAAAAAGTAAGTGATATTTTGAAAAGATGGTAAAATAATAACTGCAAAATTTAAATTACATATCAAGAAAAATTAGGGCCAGCCCGGTGGCGCACTGCTACAGTGCGCCGCTTGGGAAGCGTGGCGGCGCTCCCGCTGAGGGTTTGGATCCCATGTGCAGACCGGCCGCTCGCTGGCTGAGCGAGAAGCGGGGGCAACGCCAAGGGTTGCGATCCCGTTGCTGGTCCCGGTC
>NW_007727133.1:281299-282642 GCF_000696425.1 Galeopterus variegatus | reverse complement strand
GAGGGTTGCGATCCGTTGCCGGTCACGAAAAAAGACAAAAAGACAAAAAAAAAAAAGAAAAATTATCCTCCAAAAATGAAGTTTAAAGACATTTTTAGACAAACAAAACCAGAGAAATTTTGTAAGTGACAGACTTTAACTAAAGAAGATAAGAAAAAGTGTTCATTAGAGAGAATTCAAGAAGCCTCAAATGGATGCTTAGAGTTTCATGAAAGAATGAAGAGCAATGAAAGTGGCAAACATATAAGGAAATCTGAAAAAATATTGATTATATAAAACAATAATAAATTATTTGAGATAAAATATATTGAGACACAAATTACTTAACAACAAAAATACATAGCTTGAGGTGATGATTGACAGAGTTGAATGTTCTTAAATAGTGCAGGGAATGGCAATAGTATTATTTACATAAATAATGAATAATAAGTAATAAATCATACGTACAAGTGGTAATCTCTAGGGTAAGAACTAAATGAAATATGTCACTCATGAGCTAATAGAAAGAAAATGAAATGGTTCAACCAAATTACTTCAACAAAGAAGCAAAAATAAATAAGTAGATAAAAACAAACAGAATGCATGGGCAAAAAGGAAGTGAATAATAAGATGAAAGATTTATTTCTATATATTTACATTAGCAGTTGCATTAAAATATAAACATGCTAAGTATTTTATTTAAATGATAAGGATTATTAGATTTGGTGAAAAAGAACAGATTTAAACTTTCTATGAGGTACAATTTAAATATAAAAACACTAAGATGATGGAAGCAAAATGACAAATAACAATACATCATTAACAGAGATAAATTGAGCTATATCTACATTAGGAACTTTTATTCATCAGAGAATATCACTAAGAAAACGTAAATGTAAATCACAAAATAGGGAATCTCTCTCTGTCACAAATAAGTGACAAAGAGTTTGTATCTTTTATATGTAACCCTATGACAAAAAAGAGAAATTCCACTCAATAGAAAAAAAGATGAGAAAGTTCAACAGGCATGGCACACGCACAAAAACTGTTCAAGTGGCTAAAAAACCTATATAGATGTTTGATATCACTAGTAATCAGGAAATTAAAAGCACAGTTTTCATCAATGGTGACATATACACAAGATTGATGAAAATTTAAAAACAAAACAAAACACTGCTGTGCGAAGTGTCAGTAGTTACAAACATTTTGGAAAACCATTTGTCATTATCTACTAAATTTGAAAAGATAGGTAGGTAGGTAGCAGAGAGAGATAGACCATGCACCAAATCCACTATGAAATGTGCACCATACCACACACAAACACACACTCTCCACACTTGTCACACATTTGTACACAAAAAGAC
>NW_007727133.1:279777-280884 GCF_000696425.1 Galeopterus variegatus | reverse complement strand
CCATTTGTCATTATCTACTAAATTTGAAAAGATAGGTAGGTAGGTAGCAGAGAGAGATAGACCATGCACCAAATCCACTATGAAATGTGCACCATACCACACACAAACACACACTCTCCACACTTGTCACACATTTGTACACAAAAAGACATGTATAAGAATGTTCATAACAGCATTAACCAAAACAGCAGAAAAAACTATATTCTACATCAACTGTAGAATAAAACTAACTTACAGAATATTGATGTATTGAAATAGTTAAAAATGACAAAAACAATGAACTACTGTCCAATACAACTACATGAATAGATATCCCAAACAAAGTGTTGGGAAAAAAAGCCAGAAAAAAGCTATCCATAATAATAAGTCCTCTATACAAAGATTAAAAAGAGACAAAACTAAGCAATGGTGTTAGCAGTGAGAACACTGATTGCCTTTTGGAAAGAGGGGGTGTATAGTGATGCAGGAATGCATGAGGGCGGCTTCTGGAGTGCATGTAATATCTTAATTCTTAACCCAGATGACAGTTACATGGCCTTGTTCTTTTTATGACAATGCATAGAGCTGTACAATTTTAAATTTTGCCTTGCTGTATTTTTCTGTTATTCTCCAATTAAAATTTACTTAAAAAATCACAGAGAAAACAGAAAACAGGTTTTCAGAATAGTGACTTCACAGAAAAGTATGCTTGAGGTTTTTCCCAGCTCTGTTCCTCATCTTTTTCCTCTTCTCTGTTTATTTTTTCCCTTAGAAAATTAAGCTTGTAATCTGACAGAACAGTTGCCAGTTAATGATAGAGACTGACCTTATCTGCTTCATAATTTGCATGATGTAGAATCTGGAGTCTCTGAGAATGCTATATGGGTATGAAACTTGAACTTCAACTCAATTATTTGTTTCCCTTTTAAACTATAACCTCCTTCTCAGTAGATAAGATGTTTTGATATTTGCATCTTTAACCTTTATAGTCAAAAAATGTTAACAATTCATTCATTCATTTATTCATTCAACATTACAGTAGTCCTCCCCTTATCCTCAGAGGATAGATTCCAAGACCCCAGTGGATACCTGAAACCGTGGATATGTACTATGTTTTTTCCTATGCAT
>NW_007727133.1:266757-279358 GCF_000696425.1 Galeopterus variegatus | reverse complement strand
ATTCCAAGACCCCAGTGGATACCTGAAACCGTGGATATGTACTATGTTTTTTCCTATGCATACATACTCTGATAAAGTTTAATTCATTAATTAGGCACAGTAAGACATTAATAATCACTAATAATAAAATAGAACAATTATAATAATATACTCTAATAAAAGTTATGTGAATGTGGTCTTTCTCTCTCTCTCTCTCAAAATATCTTAATACTTTTGGACTGGGTTTGACCATGGGTAACTGAAAGAGCAGAAAGTAAAACCACAGATAAGGGGGGGCTACTGTATATTTTTTGAGAACCTTTTAATGTACAGTGTACTATTCTACTCTTCTTTTTGTTAGTATCAATCATCAGGGTAGAAAAGGCTATTGCTCTTATGGTTTAACTGTAGATAGCTACTCTCACCTGCACCCACTATGGAGAGACCTTTTTTTTCATTGTGCATCACTGAAATCCTAAAGATCAAGAGAAAAAGAAATTCTCAAGGGATTCCCAGTAAATATGTCCCCTCAAGGTCACCCTGAGATGGGCAGAATTACCAAAGGCTCTCTGAGGCACCATCATTAGAAATGTTCCTGGCAGGAGTCTGATAGAAAAAAGACATCTCTATAGTGAATGGGATTTCCTTCCAGGCCAAAGTTATTAATAATCTTAATCTTAGTCTTGAATCTCTTACTCTATGGAGACAACCTAGTGTTTCTATAATATAGAACTTCTCTAGTCACGTGTGTTACAGTGTGTGTCAGGGGATGGGAGCATGGCTGTGTAAGGTGATGATAGTTCATTGCATTTATATCTCAGCATTTAATTTATACCATAGTGAAAAACTGAGTGCTGAGTGTGACCTTGTTCAGAAAGGTAAAAAGGTTATGTTGGTCTACAGAACAAAATGTTCAGTGTCTGACAGCTCTTATGCATGAAACAATTAAATTAATTCTATCGGAAAGATCGAGAGATCTGCCCATTAAATTTTGAATACCCCAAAAGACTTCTTTATCCCAAAGTAACTTCTATAGCCATTCACAGTGCCTGAAAACCACTCAGAGTCATTTATTGGAGTTCTTTCTTAAGACCTCTCATAAAATGTAAATACCCTTGGAAAAGATAGCAATAATTCATTCACACTAAAATGTTAATAGCTCATATGATTCCATGTTCTTTGAAGAATGACCATTCCCAGAAGATTCTTTGCCAGCTGTGGAGAGCAAAGGAGAAAGGTCGAGTGTTGTACACAGTGTGGCAGAGGGGAAAAGACTGTGGTTTCTGGAGTCAGGGAGACCTGAGTTTAAATCCTGGCTCTGAAACATTTTGTTTATGTAATATTAGACAAATCACATGATCATTCTAGACCACAAGGTTGTATGAAAAAAGAAAGACAAAACACTTTCTTCATGATGTTTTCTTGTGGAGCAAGTTAATAAAATGCACATAGTATTGTATACGTATTAGAGTGCTTGACACCAAATAGTTGCTAAATACAGATAATTTCCCAATCTGGAGAAAGAAAGTGAAAATAGAATAATATGGTCCTGAAATAAAATGTAGCCATTTAAAAATGTGATTTGCCATGCACTGGTAAATTCTTTTAGAAGGTGGAGGAAACTGTACATCAATAGAATTCTGATTGGAATGGCCCAGGAGATGTTACAAATATAAAAGCAGGCAAAACAACAAAACAGAATAAAGAAAGGTTAAACACCCTGTTGGTAAATTAATGTTAGATTTCTAGTAAAAGGGTGAGCTAACAGACTGGGGAAATATGTTGATATGATGGGTGTGAAAAGCCAGGAAAGCAATAATGTTGGAAAAGACTTGAGGGATTGGTTGTCATCCAGTTAATTAGCTGCAACATATGCCTCTGTGATTTCACACCACACAAAGGACCTTCCCACAAGACAGTGAAAATGCACCTGGAATACTTCATTTAACAGGGTCTCTTTAGTCCTTCAACACTGAAGGAAGTTCAGGGTAATCAAGACCAATGACAAAGAGTCTTCGTAGGCTGTTCTCCAGTGAAAAAATTAAGTAATTGAGTATGTAGAGCTTGATGGGGAAGGCCAAGTGCAAATCAATACAAATTGTTATAACATGACTCATTATTACACAGTCAGAACATCATCAGGCCAGTCAAATTCTCTAGTCCTGACTCCCTGAAATGAAAACGGGGGATAAGACTGTCGGATTATATCACAGAAATCAGTCCTGTCCTGTTTTGCTAGGATCTGCTGGGTTTTCTGATGTGGGCCTTGAGATTGAACCTCCAGACCTGGACCACATTGGCCTCTCTCCCCCTCCTTTTCCTGAACCAAGTCTGCTTTATTTCAGGTTACTACCCTGAGGTGTTCATGCTCCAACCACATTGGACTACTGATCATTGCCTAAATATACACATATTCTATAATTTCCTGTTCTTCTGCCTTTGTTTATCCTGTTTCCTCAGCTTAAAATGCTCTCCTTGATATCCCTTCCAATGCTGGTCATTCTCAAATTTACCCCTCTAGATCCACTCTCCACACTGCTCAGTGACTGGAGGCTGGGCACTATGGACCTTGAGAGCTTGTTTGGAGGTTCTAGCAGGGGAGTGCAGCTACTCGTATACCCTTGACCGAAGAACGGTCCTCTCCTCTAGCGGGGAAGGTCGTCCTCTTCGACCGAGCACACAGCTTCGGGAGGGACGCACATGGAGCGGTGAGGGAGGAAGGGGACACCCGCCTAGCCAGCCAGATCAGCCGAATCAACCCTGGCGATCAATGGGGTGACAGATGTCGCAGCCAGATCGCCCTCACATCCGACTGGGCACTTTGGAATGCATCATTTGGCCTTCCTGGCCTTCTTGGCCTTCTGGCTTCTGGTTTCTGGTTGGATTTGCCTTATGGGAGGTACCAGCTCAAAACTGAGGGCAGGAGGAAAAGAATACAGGGTTTTTTTTTTCCCGCCAATGTCTACCCAAAGCCAACACTCCCCTACTATAATAATCCTCTCTTTGAGTTACAGCTATGGCTCTCTCATTTTGACTCTTCCAGCATAAGGAAGGTAATGACATTACTCTTGTTGGCTTCAAGATGCTATACTACCCCTCACTTCTCCTCTTAACTCTGCTTGCTTATCATTAATTGTCTCCTCATTACATTTTCTTCAGTCTCTTTTTTTGAGAGTTCTGTTGGTTCCTTCCTTGTACATGAAATTTTTTAGTTTCTCCATGTGGAATTGATACCTCCTTCCTTTGTGCTCCTAGTGTAATTATAATAGCTACTGCAGCAGGTATGGGATCTCAGACAATAGGCTCTGGTATACAACGAATTTAATTACTTTTCTATAAATCAACTTAATTTTAATTTTATTTTTTTTTGTATTCCAACATGATGGCAGAAAGTTAATCATTGATTGAGATTACCTCACTCTCAAAGCAGTGTCAGATTTAGAGGGAGACTGTGTAGCCAGGTAAGGTGAAGGAGCAGCTTGCGCTCAGTCATCAGTTCATTCAGGTGTGTATATGTAATTCACATGGTGGACACCAGGCCCAGATCGCTCTTCAAAGAAGGGCGTGTTGTTTCGGTTGCTGAGATTACCATCAGGAGACAGACTTCAGTTGATGTCATATTAAACAAGGTTATGACCTTCCTGGGGCCTCACATATTCAGTAACAGTTCACTGTGGTAGTATAAATGTCTGGCCATTTTGGTCAAGGGGATGAAATTTTGAAGGGCCTTTCTAGTTCCAGTGTCTATGGGGTTGGCCGAGGCTTTGGTTGGCCCTGCATCTCAAGTTCACTTTTTCCTCCTTTGACCTGTTTCTCTACCTTTTTTACACAGGTGTTGATCCCAAGGGCACTTCCTAATAAACATCCTGCATGCTAAGCTCCATCTCCGAGCCTACTTTCCAGGGATCACAACCTGCAATTACAAGAACATCTTTGGTCTTACCTACACATTTCTTAACAACCAGTTTCAGCTGAAGTGTCCTTTCCCTGTCTCCTGGTTCTCTCAGATTTGCTTCTCTCCTTCCATTTGTACTCTCTATATCAGTTATTTATTGCTACATGACAATGTTGCCACAAACTTGGTGGTTCAAAACAGCACGGGTTTATTGTGTGGCATTTTCTGTCAATCAGAAAGAAGTCTTGCATAGCTTAGTTGGGACCTCAGAGTCTTACAAGGGTGCAATCAAGGTGTTGGCCAGGGCTGCAACCTCATCTGAGGCTCGCCTGGAGAAGGAGCCACTTCCAAGCTCATGATTATTGACAGCATTCATTTCCTGTGAGCTGATGGAGAGTCTTGCTGGCTGTCATCAGGAGGCAACCCTCAGCTCCTAACCATGTGGGCCTTTCCAACACAGTCCCTTGCTTCCTCCAAGCCAGCAAGAAAAAGAATCTCCTAGCAAGATGGGTTTCAATTTTGTTATCGTGAAAATGACATCCCATCACCTTTGCTGTATTCAATTGGTTAGAAGCAAGTCACAGTTCCTGCCTACACTCAAAAGGGAAGACACAGAGGGTGTGATTAGCAAGAGTCAGGGATCACGGGGATCATCCTATGGTCTCTTCACCCACTCTGGAATCTGTGAGGTTATCTATGGCCTTGTCTGTCTAGATGCATCAGGTGGCCATTCTCTTCCTGGGAAGTGCTGTCTGTCTGGGAATCTTCCTAGAGAGAAGGGGTCAGGACATTTCTTTTTTTTTTTTTCCTTTTTGTCTTTTTTTTGACCGGCAACGGATCGCAACCCTCAGTGTTGCACCCATACCAGACCGGGACCGGCAACGGGATCGCAACCCTCGGTGTTGCGCCCGCACCTTGCTCAGCCAGTGAGCGGCCGGTCTGTATGTGGGATCCGAACCCTCAGCGGGGGCGCCGCTGCGCTCCCAAGCGTACGCCACCGGGCCGGCCCTAGGGGTCAGGACATTTCTATCTCAGGCCAAGCAAACTCTTATCTCATTGATTCTCCCTCCATTTCAGAGGAAATGAAGGCACAGAAAGAGAAGTGAGGAGAACTGGGACTCTAGCAATTTTACTGAAGTTGGGGAAGATGAACTATTGCCTAGTTACAGACATCCAGTCAATGATTTTTCCTCATGTTTTCAAGAAAGGTGGGGGGAGAAAGGACAGGGAGTGAAGAGGGGTAGGGAGGGGGAAGAGAAGAGAGAAAGCACATAAATGAAGTGCATAATACAGTTCTCAGCACATAAACAATGCTTAAAATATGTTTACTTTCCTCTTCCCCCCAATCGCTTTATGCACGATGCTTGTAATTTCTATGCTTCATTATTTTGCAACACAAGAATATCATATTAATTGGCAAAGGTCAGATTAATTTTGTTGATATATGCTTGGAACTCCTTTGTACAGACTTTAGAGTTCGCTGCTGACATACTGGTAACACTAGATCATAGCTTTAGATTACTTCAAGAGAGAGTTTGTGGACATGGAAGGTAAGTTCATGGCAGCACTGTGGCAAAAGATCTTTGGTACCCAAAGATGCTGTAGCAGACACCACCCAAGCCAGGCAGAGGAAGACCTAATTCATCCATGCTTAGGGGTAGCTCTGGCAACTAACATAAATGGAAAAAACAGGTGCCCTTGAATGAAACTATCTCCTGAATACTCAGTCTTCTGCTTCAGAGCATGGACTGTCTCTAAGGCTTGGTGGGCAGGTATGGAGGGAGGTGACAGAGTGTGAGAATCTGCCTCTTGTTGGCCTAGTAAGAGTGTCCAAGGTTTTTCTCCCTTAAAACAACTCCAGAGGATTTGTTATTTTACCCCACAAATATGGCCATTAGTGGCAAGCTGAGCGATTTAGATTCTAATGTAGAAAATTCAAGATTCACTTGTCAGAGTATTTGTTTAAAATCCAACTGTTGCTAAATGGAACTGCTGAGTTCTCCAAGGGCCTCTGAGATGGATGATGCACATTCTAATGTGTAATTTCATTATATTTTTATAACCGCTTTGCAAGGTATGTATTAGAACCCCCATTTTATAGATGAGAAATCAGGTGCTTAGAGAGGTTAATACAGTGTCAATGTCACAAAACTGGTAGAGATTGACCCAAGATTTAAACTAAGTTTTTGTACTGTAAATCATGTTTTTCTACCTGCCATGCTGCCTCTTAGAATTAGTAAAACATTTGCATAACCCTAGGCAATATTTCTGGGGACAGCTGAGAGGGGCAAAGTGCTGGAAATGGGAGAGGAAATTATGTTCTCCCAAATGTTCTCTTCTTTCAGAAAAACGTCTTCAGAGGAATTTGTCTGCTTCTCCTCCCCAGTAGTTTTCTATTTGGAATTTAAGGTGCAGTATCCCCTACAGACTCAGTGAAATTACTCTCCTCCCATTTCCTTTTACAGAGGGCAGTAACAGCTGAAGGGCTCCAGCCATTACAAGCAA
The DNA here is from genome assembly GCF_000696425.1 of Galeopterus variegatus. Lineage (NCBI taxonomy): Eukaryota > Metazoa > Chordata > Mammalia > Dermoptera > Cynocephalidae > Galeopterus > Galeopterus variegatus. The sequence continues at coordinate 272,979 of NW_007727133.1, read as the reverse complement.
TAATTGCCTGAGAGCCATCTGCTTTGGTTTGAGTGTTTGTCTCCTCCAAAGCTCATGTTGGAACATAATCCCCAATATGGTATTTCAAAGTGGGGCCTTTAAGAGGTGATTGGATCATGAGGACTATGCCCTCACTAAAGGAATAATCCATTTGTGGATTAGTGAATTAATGGTTTAATGGTTATGAGAAGTTGACTGGGGGCTTCATAAGGAGAGAAAGAAAGCATGAGGAAATGCTCTTGCTCAGCCCCACCTCACCATGTAATACCCTGTGTCCCCAGGGGACTCTGTAGAGAGTCCTCACCAAAAAGAAGGCCCCAGCAGATACACCCCCTGGACTTTGGACTTTCCAACCCCCCAAATATAAGAAATATGTTTTATTTATTTATAAATTACCCAGTATTAAGTATTATGCTATAAGCAACAGAAAAGAGACTAATATACCACCCTACTCCAGATATAATAATTTCTGTTAATCAGAGAACAGTCTCTACAGAGTTAAAGAGAAGGAGTGTTTGGACTGTGCATGGAGAAATAGAATGGTCAATCATCAATAAAATCTTCTCCCAGAATAGTCTACCTTTGCCATTCGTTCGTAAGACAGAGTTATAAATAAATAGCAAGAGAAAAAAGTCCAACTGGGTGAGAATAAAGAGCCAAAACTTGTAAAGGATGGATTACTGGAAATTGAGTGTAGTTAATATAATTACTAATTGAAAAGAAAATAGCATTCAGGTGGAAGTGCTTACAGAATATAATATCTTGAATATGAAAGTGTTTGGTTAATCATAACTGTGATAATTCCTATGCTTATTCCTGGACACTTTATACAGAGATGGTTAAACTAGCCCCAGAAAGCTGGTTTTGCACTGATAAATCCTAGAGCAAACCTCTCAGGTACATAAGACATAGAGGCCATATAGCATTTCCTGTGCATTAGACATCAAATAAATAGGTTATTTAATTTGAAATGCATATACTTTAACCTATAGGGAAGACAAAGTTTTTAAAAATACTGTTTTATTCTTACTAGCACTTTCCCTCTCATTAGCAATTCAGACCAAAGGTCAACGTTGCTCTTATATTGAAATCTATAGAAATAAATGAGATCATTAAACTCAGGAACATTTTGATGTAAGCACAGAAAAGTTTAATAACTTAGTCAGGTTTTGTTTGTCTGAAAGGAAATATGGCTTGGGACCTGCTGTGCAAGGTTGAATGTCTCAAGGAGGAATAGTAGACAACAAAGACTCTATAAACTAGAGGGGCATGTTGATGGGAGGTTTTGATGCTATTGCATGGAATATATAGGTGTTATAGAAATGGCTACAGAGGAATAGTAGACAACAAAGACTCTATAAACTAGAGGGGCATGTTGATGGGAGGTTTTGATGTTATTGCATGGAATATATAGGTGTTATAGAAATGGCTACACTCTGGCGGCAAAAGGCAGAAGAGGAGGGTTTTGCATTCCTTTTACACCTAGGTGGCTCTTTCCATCTAATCTTGCAAAATCAGTTGCTTTTCTCAACTTAGCCCCATACCCACTATTTTTTCTTTCCACTGGTGAGTTTTACTTATTTTTTTGGGTTTGTTTTCTTGAAAAATAGACACTTTGACAGCTAACCTGTCTTTTCAGGTCTTATTTCCAAGTTTGAACCAGTTCAAGTTCATTGATAAGACAATGGTTACATGAAAAAGAAATGCTTTTTAAGAGCTGGCATCCATCTTTTCTTCACTGGAGAAATACTGCAATAGAGACTTACATATTTTTTTAAGTCCCAACAACTTTCATAGAACTTTGAGGTATTTTAATGCAGATCCATATGTTGTCACCAAACTTTGATATCTATTATTTATTCTATCGTAAGTGTGAATGTGCCTTATTCATTATATCTACTTTTCGGATTGACTTTTCCTTTAAGTGAAAACACTCAAGAGTTTTCTAAGTGACTGACTGCTCTTAGTCTTTTTATTCATCTCCCCTAACCTAACATAATCATTGCTAGAGGGCTTTTTGGCAAACAGAATTGTGCTATCCTAGATAAATATGTCACTGTGAGCATGCCGTATGAAAGAGCGAGGAATGGCATGCTTCATCAACAGCAGCAGCTGAATTCTCCTTGATGATGGAAATAATAGCATAAGCTTTAGTTTGGTGACAATAGCAGGCATAGGAACTGTGTGCTGGCTTCGCAGAAATGACAGGAAAATGGGAGTTTTGATATATTCTGATGGGAAAGCTACAATATGCTTCCTAACTGTACAAATAGAATTCCTTCTTTGTACATTCCCAAGACTGCAATATTTCTTTTTTCACTCTTTAGGTAATGAACAATTACAAAAAAAAAACATGCAAGCAAATATACTTAAAAAATATTTTAAAAAGGTTGATGATAAATGTCAAAATATACTTTTAATATAAGGATATTTTTTTCAGGATGCTATGTATTTCATAGAATATATTTAGTCAAGCTGTGACACTAAACAAAATGCTAATGTGCAAATTCATTCAATTAAATATTCAGTACATAATTCCAACTGCAATCTTACTTTTAGAGGATTATGATGTACTGGAAAGGGAGACACTCACCTTCTTCCTACCTATGGGCATGGTTAAAGTCAAAAGTTATCAACCCTTTTGTGGGAACTAGTTGTATCCTTATCGAGTCTTTGGAGCAATAGAGAGATCTATTGAAATGAATGGGGGAATATATAGGAGAATGGAGGTTTCCATAAGGAGAATGGAGAAAGAAAGCATAAGGCAAGTAGGCAAACTCTTTGCCTCATTAGAAAAGCCATGAGCTGGGCTTTAGGGATCAACTGATTTGGGATCCCTGTTGATTGTGTTCTATACCCTACTCTCAGAGCTGTCATGATGCAGGAGCTTTTCAAAGAGATGGTTGCAACATTTTCAGTGCAATTACTGCTATGGTAAAGGTGAGTACAGAATCACATAGGATGGGACCCCTAACTGTGACACAGCAGAGAAGCCCTTTGTCTTTTATGAAATTTCATTTCCTACAGGGCACATCGATAGGAAATACCCATTTCTTTGCCACTTTGTATTGGCTTCAATAATTTGATGGGGTTACTGCTTAGATAATGTATTTAAAACTTGATCTTATGTCTGAGGAGGAGCCTGAAGGTGGGAGAGGCAAAAAAAGACTCCCAATTTTACACCTTTTCTGCATGTAAGGAGGAATCTGATGTATCACCCCCTTGCAGTTATAGAGTCAGATGTACAGTAAGAGCACTTGCATTTGAGTGGAATCAAAAGGTGTCAAGACACAAGCTGTCATCCTTTACACCATCTGGCAGTATCCCGAATACCCGCACCACTGTACTTTACCGTGTGCTCTCTCATTGACTTTCCTTGGCCTTTCTGTGAAATGATATACACCATACTCAGTTTACAGAATAGAAAATCCAGAGGAAGAAAATGACTTCTCTAAGATCAATGACTAGTATGAAGCCAAGCCATTCCTTCCCATGTATTTGCCCCTTAAGAAGATAACCTGGTCTTTCTGACAAAATGTATCATCTTCCAGAAGTTGCTTTATGGAATTAATAGTTCTGAATTATGTAACTGTGTATTTGAACAAATAGTCCCAGGGAAGGCCTATGGCTCCATTGTTTTAGGCTTGGCTCTGTGCTGTGACAGGTGGGTTGATCTGATGCAAGCCTGCACTTTGGAATCAGTTTTTAGGGCTCAGTGCCTCAATAATAACTATAGATAGGACACGGTTAGGCACAGACCAAAAGTTGAGGGGGGTGATTCTTTTAAAGTTTCTAGTCTTATAAATAGTAATTAGGAATGTATAGATTGAAAAAATTAATTGTGTATGCTATTCCCAAAGTCTCTTCCAAACTTCTATCAGCAAATTATAGTCAGATTGATTCAGAAACCACAGTAAATCATTAAATCTTGCCAAAATGAAAATACAGTAAAAGCTATAGTTTTTTTTACTAATTACAAAATTACTATATTTTCCCTTCTTGTCAAGTTTCTTCCCTTGTAAAAGATTGCTTATTACTTTTTTCTTTAAGATCTTATTTTGAACCTATTTTTTTCATTCTCTAGTTTAACTACATTCATTCTTTTTACCTTAGATGTTTTCCGTTCTCTAAAAGGCATAGCCATCAGTTACTTGAAGGGGCTTTATAATCTGTCTGGTCACTTATCTACATTCCCAATAATAATTTTTTTAAAAAAAGGAAATTTTAATTTTCCTAACAAAGAAGTACAATTTGAATTCAATATGAATTGTCATTTATTAACAGTGACAACAATTTCATTATAGCAATTGATTAGAATTTATAAGGGCTAGAAGATATTCTGATATTTTTTTCAGTTCATCATTTTAATTGAACATTGTATACAACAAGGCATAATTTAACTTGTACCATAATTAAAATAATGATTCATCTATAAGTAGAGGTGGGGCAGAAGAGATGTCTGTTCAGCAAAGGAAACAGAAATTATTTACTTTAGAAATATTTAGGTTTTTATTTTAAAAAATTGCAAAGCTTGCAAATAATGTACAACTCGGGATAGTTGAGGGGAAAATAATTCAAAGCTATTCATCAGTCCTTTTATATTTCAAAGTGCTCATTTCTACCAAGGTGCACAGAGTCACTTAAATATATTTTAGTAATGTTTTCAGCCTCAAATTTTGACTGTTTCTAAATAAACTTCAAAGTTTTAAAAATATAATGCATTTTTATGATTTTATCAAAAGATTTAAATAACCTTGGTAAATTATACAATAAAGAAAAAAACGATTATATATTTTCACTGCTCAATAATTCTTGGTTGTAATCATTAGCTTTTTTAAAAGAAAATTTAATCTTATTTTTAAATTTTCAAGGGGAGAGATGTTTTCAAAATTTTAGAGTATGTTTTGATTTATACGTAAAATTACTAAGAAGCATTAATTAACATGTATAAAATAAAATTTGTTATTTTTTTCTATTAAGAAATATTCTTTTTCTCTATCAGAATCTTGACTTTATTAAGTTAAGCAAAAAGACATTTAAGAGTCGTTGGGCAGCAGACTTTCATGCGCAAGCGGTAAATACAAGCTTAGAGGAAAAGAACATTTTCATCTTTATTGTTGCTGAAAAGTGTTATGGAATTTTAAAAATGTTCAATTTATCCATATAAACAGCAGTTATTGCTATATCTACATCAGAAAGCTTCTAAGAGCAGGAAAGAGGAACAAATGCTATTGAATTTGTAAAGTACATTGGCATTTACAAACTGCATCCCACTTGATCTCTTAATTCTGTGAAGACAAGTACCATTTTCTTCACTTTACAGCTGGGAGAGTTGAGACTTAGACACTTACTGTATAATGAGTTGCCAAGTTCCAACACAGAGCCAGATATGGCCAGGTGTGGCCAGGTGTGGCCAGATCTTTTGCCTTATAACTCAGTGCTGTTTCACCTGGGGAGGATGAACTGGGTTAAGGAGACAGAGTGTTTGGGTTCTTTTATTGACTTTGAAAAAATTCTCAAGTCCCCGCCCCCCCCCCAACTCCTGCCTTTTAAAATGCCTGGGGGCTGCGGTGTAGGCTCAGTATAAGTATCAACACGCTTATTTTTTCACCTATTATAGGGCAGTAAATGAGAAGCTGCACAACTATTTTACTTGTCACACTCTCACAGGGATTTTTACAGAAAAATAATAGGGGCAGAGGGTGTGAGATGATTCCTGAGGTCTCTTCCAGCTCCCACATTCTGTGATTCTACCTTGCTGAGAGCAGAAGAAATGCTCACAAAATGCACGCTGAATGAATTAATCCACTTCAGACAAATAGAAATTATAGAGCTGTCATCTTTGAAAGATAATGGTACTGACAACATCACACTGCTGACAGCATTCCTGACAATGATTCTTAGATTGATATAATGCTGGGAAAATGAAACATTTGGAATTGTCTGTTTTTTAAATTAATAATTTAGACTATGAGTTCTACAGACTGACTGAGTATAGCCAGGGACATGCATTTTAAGCCACCCGTTCATCAGCTCCAAATCTCTTTCAAGTTTCTTCTTCTTCTATCCTGAAACAACTCCCTTGCTTTCTCCAGAGATTCATACAAATGACAGCTTAAGGGCAAAAACTAACCAGATGACATTTCTACTTTAAAGACCCTTTCAAGGTCCACATTATATAAGTTAGAGGAGCAGTGGTTAATCTGATCTGAAGTTTAAAGG
>NW_007727133.1:242936-265599 GCF_000696425.1 Galeopterus variegatus | reverse complement strand
GGAGTTATACATAGTGAGCTTATGAGTTGATAGATAAATAATTACTCTTAACCTTAAAGGAATAGAATCTAAGGAAATATCAAATAAACGTTTTGTGCCAGAATTTTAGTTTGACCTCAGGAGATTATTTTGTGATCTTCTGCCTGGATAGAAACAAATAGATCTGCTTCTGTAACAAGTAGAAGTTCAGCTTAACACATCCCATGGCTGCATGAACAAAGCGATTGCTTTACTGAGCTGTCTGCCCTCCTTCTCTCTTGTTACCAAGCAAGAACTCACTACCAGATGCACACAGAGGCCACTATTATGGCACTGGTTTTTGAGAAAAGAAAAGGCTTTATTGCAAGGTTGACCAGCAAGGAGACAGGAGGCAAGGCTCAAATCTGCCTCTCGCATCCAGGGTCAGTGGGGGTGTAAAAATGTGGGGAAAAATTGATTGACTAGATCCAGATCAGACCATATTTGGTAACAAAGTAAAAGTTGATGGGCTAGCTCTGAATCAGTCCATATATGGTAACAAAGCTGCTGGACTCCAGATCTTGCTTGCTGAAGAATCTCTCACTTCATGAAAAACTCTGGTGGTTCAATTTCTGGTATTTTAGTTCCATAGGTGGGAGACTTTTTGTTTCTGTAGTGCTCAAGGTTATCTGAAGGTTAAGATCCTTCTCTCTGAAGCATGCTTAGCTTACAGTCTGCAAGATAACTTGTGAAACAACTTCAGATAGGGAAATAAAACCAATTTTGGGTTTAGACCATTTCACCTCTTTTGTTCTTTTCTCCTTTATTAGAAACATTCCCGTTCCTTCACATCACTGATGTCAGTGGACAGATTGTTCTAGGATTACCTTGCTCCAGCCTTTGTTAATATGTGTCCTGCTACATATGATGGATTGAAGGAAATGGTAAAAATGACTTGGGTAGATATCAGAACACCTCCTGACTTTCAATAGGAAGGCTGTACTCTAGGAATGGTGATGCACTTTCAATCATCTCAAGGCCTTCGGAACATCTCGCAATCTTGTGTGACACTCTTCTCTCCAGAATATTATCATAATTTCAGCAAAATTCTCAGCTTCTACCTTAATGCAATTCCCTGGTAAGGCTTCTAAACAGCCCTCCAAAGCTATATTTCTCCTTCCATTGTCCTCTGGGACAGTATTTCTTTGTCCAACTTGTTCCTTTATTTCTCTCACCAGCTTTTTCCTTACTCTCTACCTTCTCATTTTTGCCATAATTAAGTCTGAATTCTCTACATAACATCATTTTACTCTTAGCCCTCTTGAATGGAGGCCCCCCATTTTTTATTCATTCAGGAAGCTAATAAAAAGGGTAAGCATTTTCTTAATTCCTACTTCAATTTTTGGATGAGTAGGTTATTGCCTTTGTTCAACAACACATTATTTGTTGAAATCCAGGCATTCTCAAAGTAGGAATGTTGGACAGACCGTTTGGAGTCAGACAGACCTTATTATGAACCCTAAGCTCACTAACTTGGTAACTAACTTGGTTGAAAATTTAACTACAAATTCCTTTCTCCCCTAAAGTGGAGGTACACAATACTGGTTTCTTTGGGTTCTTGTGAATGTTAAATAAAATGTTAAAAATAAAATAATTAGCATTGTCTATTGTAGATAGTAAGAACTTAATAAATGTTATCAGACTCCTCTGATCATCAGTATGTTTTCAGATTTTTTGGTGTGGTGAGGCTGTTGACTTCGTGCATAAGAATATGAAATTTTAAGACACATACATTTGAGTTTATGTTCTGCCTTCACCATTATGTAGATGGGAGATCTTGGATATTTTATTAATCTTGTAATCTTAGTGTGATCTATATATTGAAGTTATGAATACCTTCTTAACATCTCCATAGTGAGAATAAAGTGTCATGTAACTAGTAAAGGTATGTAACTAGAACATGGCTGGCATGTAGTGATGACTTGCAAATGACAGACTTAGCCTGGAATAAGAATATTCGTTCCATCTTTTTTGTTGTCTTTGAACAAACCCAAGGACAGTTTTCCACAATCCATAACAATTTTAGTGCTGGCCTTCTAATTTTCCTTTTCCCTTTGTTCCATAATTATTTTGAATAACATCAGAATTATCCTGACTTTTGTATATATCACATTAGCAATCAGGATTTGGACTGTATTAGCATCGAGAACTTATCTAAGGTCGTAAAATTTGAAAGTACTCTTTCTGACCACCATCATTTTATCTCACATTCCATCAGTTTCCTCTCCTTCATCCTCATCATGACCTCTACACTCCTGATACCTTCATATTCGCATAAATGACTTCTCCCTAACCCCATAGTCAACTAGATCAACTGAACCATTTCTAGTGCTTTAATTACCTCAATATTGTGTTGTTTTGTGGATTCAGTCACCATTGCTGACCACATTGTTCCATTCTCTATTTTTTAAGAGTTTATGAACGATTTATTTTAATTATTTTCTCATATTTTGAATTGAATTTACCACTGAACCTATTTTGGGCTGAAATATTTTTCTAGGAAGGTTTTAAATAACAATTTAAATTTCTTTGATATAAGGTTATTCAAGTTTTCTGTTTCTTTTAAAATCAGTTTTGGTAATTTGTGTCTTTCAAGGAATTTATCCACTTCACATAAATTGGCACGTTGTAAGTAATATCCTGTTATCATTTTAACATTTTAATCTCTGTAGAATGGGTAGTGATATCTCCTCTTTCACTCCTGATATTGGTAATTTGTTCTCTCTCTCTCTCTCTCTCTCTCTCTTTCTCTCTCTTTCTCTCTCTCATTTCTCCCTGCCTCCTTCTTGCTGCATTTGTTTGCCAAGATAGAAATTTATTAATTTTATTAATCTTTTTATAGAACCAGTTTCAATTTGTATCATTTTTTCTATACTATTTTTTTTCTATTTTTAAAAGTGTATTGAGGCTGGCCGGTTAGCTCAGCTGGTTAGAGCACAGCCTTGTAACACCAAGGTCAAGTGTCCAGTTCCCATACTGGCCAGCCACCCAAAAGAAAAAAAAAATATTTCTGCTCTTATCTTTCGTGTCTCACCTCTTGCATACTTTAGGTTAAGATGTTTTTTATGTTTTAGTTTCTTAAGTTGAACACTTACATCATTAATTTGAGACATTTCCCCTTTTTTATATAAACGTTTAATGCTATTAGCTTTCCTCTAATATTGCTCAAATAAGGGTGCCATTTTCTTCCCTAAACCAAACTCTTGCTCTAATTGCCCTGTAAATAATCTTACTGCTTATTCATCTCTTTGTCATTCAGATTGTGAATTTCAGTCAGACTCTTACCTAAATATGTACATTTGTTCTTGCAAATCATGTTAGTTTTATGTCCAAAAATCTAAAACCTACTTTCTATTTTGTATTAAGGCCACTGGAAATACTCTGGTACAGTCACTTAGTCCTCACCTTTGAATTCCTTTAATATTCTCCACATTCTTCATAAAATTAATTACAGTCTATCTTTTTTTGCATCTCAAAGTCTCCATAAAATTAGTTTCACCTAGCATCCTAGGTTCACCTCCATTTATTTTTCTTCCTCCCTTTCCCTTGACCTATAGAGAAACTAAGATATTTCCTATCTTCTTTCTCCTTTGCTTTGCAAGCACAGTGCTTTTAGTCATGTTCTTTCTGCCAGAGATACTTCCCTCATTGCTTTCCCAAACTTATAAAAATTGTATGCATTTACAAAGCATATGTCAATCACCATTTATTCTGGGGAAACTCTTTTGATTTCTTGATTTGGTGCAATGTCTCATTCCTCGAAATTGCCTAACACATTATTAGAATTCACTTACGACATTTACTTGATACCACTTGAATTATACCTATGTCAGTAAGTTTCTGAGGGAAGAAAATCTGATTTAATTATTTCTGTACTTCTGTAATTATCCCATCAACTACATGAACAAAATTATAAATACACTTTGAATTCAATTATCATTGCTATAGAAAAGAGATTGTAAAATTTTTTGACTTCAGAGTTAGATTTTGTCCCTTATTCTTCAGCACACTACCCCATAAGTTTCTAATTATTTTAAAATTATTAAACACAGAAGCAGTTTCCTAGCTAATCTTTTCTGGAGACATGCTAGTTTAATTGTCTAAGACAAATGAGTGGGAAGAATTAATATTAAATAAATGAAATCTACTGATTATAGTCAACCCATTTTTTCTCACCTTTGTTAACCCTCTTCTTTCCCATTACCACATACATCCTCACCTGTATTCACAAAGAAGGAAACTGGCTACAATATTCTAATATAATAAATAACCCATCGTATCTTAGGAGTGGGGTGAGTCCAGACATTTTGTAAAAAAATATGTGTTAGTGCTTTGCCTGGATAATTTGAAGCATATTGGCATTTTTTTTTTCTTCTCATCTTGACATGGTATTTGGATAAGGGCAGCTCCTTCAGCTTTTTGAACTGACTGAAGCTTCTTTAAAATTGCCACATATCTGACATTATTATTGTACTAACTTCGTAAAAGATAGAATGTTGCCTTACAGCTCCATGCCGGGTCAATAATTTACAACTAATTCTGGGAGAAAAGTTGAAAAAAAAAAAGTCAGACGATGAATCATTAGTACACTTGGCCTAACTGTGTTTGATGTGCATCTCATGATCTCATGACAGGACAACAGAATAAGTGGGTAGGGACGTTTGATCCAAAATGTTCTCCACTGTCCTCTCCCTCCTGTGCTGTCTCAGAAGTGGGCAAAAATATTGTTTATTTTTAGTGTTCTCATACTATGAGAAGAAAGGCAGTCTTGCAGCAGTTCTCATTATAAAATTCAATTTCTGGAAGCAGTCTGCAGGGGGAGGCTTATGAATAACAAGGAGAGAGGAAAAGGGAAATTTGTGAGAAAGTAAAAGCAATAATTTTCGTGGGATTGAAAGATAATTCAAAATGTGAAAAATCAATAAAACAGAGATCAGTCTATGAGAAAAAGAACTGCTCTAGAGAATATATATTATATCTGTTGTAGTTTTGTTAGTAAAAATGCTCACAGTGAAACTAAGAGTAGAAACCTAGAGGTTTTGGAACCCCCCATGAATGAGAACTAGCTTCTGTCCCATGCATGGTGGGACAGGATGTTCTTACTGGAGGTACGATACAGGCATTTAATACCGTGTTTTGTGACCTCTGGCCTGTGAGTTCATTTAGGTGTACCACTGTCTCCCTTACCTCATCCCCAGACCTGATTTTCAAAGCTTGTTTAATGATGAAATGGTCCCTGATGCATGTAATAACGTTATAATATTACTTAATAAAACAACTTGTAAAACTCCCACGACTCATCACTTCAACTCACTATTCTCTTGTCCCTACCCTGAATAAGCATATATATTTAAAACCATATGAAATTGGGGGAATAATAGAATACGATAATTTATTATATTATTTATTATTATATAGAGACCTTTCATAATCTGGTATGCCATTAGGGGAAAAAATATAAGTTCCTCTATTTCATCTCTACAGTTTGTGGGACTGAAAAGATGGAAGCTAATGATGCAGGTGTTATAATATTACTTAATAAAACAACTTGTAAAACTCCCACGACTCATCACTTCAACTCACTGTTCTCTTGTCCCTACCCTGAATAAGCATATATATTTAAAACCATATGAAATTGGGGGAGTAATAGAATACGATAATTTATTATATTATTTATTATTATATAGAGACCTTTCATAATCTGGTATGCCATTAGGGGAAAAAAATATAAGTTCCTCTATTTCATCTCTACAGTTTGTGGGACTGAAAAGATGGAAGTTAATGATGCAGGCAATACAATTATGGACAATAATTCACCTCCGATTTTGTCCACCTGTTTCCCAAGAGCAATCAGTTGCTTGGCCTAAGGAAAGCAGAATATATACCATCCCAGAAGCTGTCAGTTCAATTCAGTTCAATCCCCTTAGCCTTCTGCAAGAGTGAAATAAACAGCCTTCTTTAAGACTTCAAACGGAGACAGTCTTCCCGCAGGCCTGTGTCACCCCATCTCAGCTGAGAATCGCTGCAGACAGCATTGCTCCAGGCTGCTCCTTTTTAGTGGGAGAACTAAACTACCATTGGCTTAGGGAGCTGGCAGAATTCCAGCAACCATGAAGACATCTATCCAAGTCTCTTGTGTTTAATGCCACCTATGCCTGAAGATGTTTTAGATAAAATGGCAGGCTGTAAGTATAACTAGCTGCCATCAGGCATAGGGTATAATGCCTTGCCCAAAGGTCTTCTGGTCTTCAGAAGGGCCCCTGAAATGAATATATTTAAGTATCCCACATGTATGCCCTGGCTTTTTAAGTTAAAACTCCGCTGTTGACCCATTGCTTGTATCAGCATATTTTTGACTCTGCTCTAGTGATCTGACTCTCTCTCTGGCTGACCCTTACCCAGTTTGATACCTTGTTCTACCACTGAGCTCTTGTTCCTGGAGGGTATGAATGATACCATAGTGCATCCCTTGGTATTTTTTAAGAGAACACTGGATGATATGAGAGGTGAGAATAAGACCTGGCTGAGATTTTCATTAGATATGTCATCCTACCTTCCAGTTCTTTAGCTGTGCCCTCTTCCTGATTAGATCAGCTGCCCACCATGTCACCACTTCTGTTTTCAAAATGCATATTCATTTTAAATGTCAATACCTTGGGGGAATGAAGGTAAAATAAAAATCTATTATCAGGTGTCTTAGTCTGTTAAGGGTACTATAGCAAAATACCTTAGACTGGGTGGCTTATAAACAACATTTATTACTCCCAATTCTGGAGTCTGGGAAGTCCAAGACCAAGGCTTCCGCAGATTCAGTGTCAGGTGAGGTCTCACTTTCTGGTTTAGACAGTGCCTTTCTTTTGTGTCTTCACAGAATAGACATTTCTCATGGTAGAAAAGGGCAAGGCAGCTCACTGGGGACCCTTTTATAAGGGCACTGATGTCATTCGTGAGGGCTCTGCACTCATGACCTAATCACCTCCCCAAGCTGCACCTTCTAATACTATCACACTGGTGATTAGGTTTCAACACATAAATTTTAGGGGACCCAAACATTCAGCTGATAGCATCGAGTAATAAATTATTAGCTAATGTTAAAGGAGGCATTATTTAATAGTCAGCTGAGAACAATACTGAGACATAAGCCACAAAAAATGGCATAACTAAAAGATTTGTTTCAGGAAATGAGGGAGTGAGAAGAGGAAGCAGGTCTTCCATTACATTGCTTTCTTTTGCATTTTCCTTTCACTAGGTAGGCAGTCACTTCTGCCTTTGCACTGCTTGCCACTACCCCTAAACCACATTTGTAAATGTTACTATGTTAAGCACCCTAGTGAAATAATAAAAAACTATATAGTATTGCTTTTATTCTGAGATCAAATTTATTTGAATATGTTCTGGCTTCTTAATAAAGTGTATCCATGAACTCCAGTGCAAATATAGACATTTCCATGACACATTTTATTTTACAGTTTTTTGCTTCCATATTGTTTGGTATTGTCTTCCCGTTTTCACATTTAGTCTATTTTCTGTCCCTCATTCCCCACATTTTCTTGAATTTTTGTAAACCCTATTCTGTCGGTGTTATCAGTTTTTCTGGCTTGTGATTTAGTTTTGCTAATAAACAATCTCTAGTTTAGGATATGCCTAGAAAGGCTGTTAGACAGGAAATAAAAGGCACACTGGAAATTGTGTAATCTCTTTCCTTGGAAAGGTTTCAACATATAGGACAGAGGTAGACTGGTTCACACAATGTTGTATTTCTAAGAATGGATTTGTGTTCTTGTGAGTACTGAACCTGCCTATGTTTGCATAATATTTTTCTATTTGGTGGTTCGGTATATATTTTATTTATACTTTTACATGCAGTCATTTCCATGATTATACTTCTCAGGGAGTAATTGAATTCAACAAATATATATTGCTTCCTTACTTCATGTCAGGAACTGCAGCAGGTACTGTAGTTCCATGGGCAGAACCCAGGTCTACCTTTTGCTTCCATGAAGCATGTAGACTAGAAAGAATTTATGATAACTCCATTCATGTGACATTTCATAGTTAACCAAACACTTTCACTTTTAACATCTCACTTGATCTTCATTGCACTCTTTGTACAACAAGAATGGGTATTAACATTCCCATTTCACAGGGGAGGAAAATAGCTTTGAGAAGAGAAATGAGTTTCTCAAGGTCACAGTTACTAAGGGAGAGACTTAGGGCAGTGAGTAGAGGAACTTTAAAATTGTTCTACAAAAAATAATAGTCCTTAAATTCCAATAATAGTATGTGACTAAAGGCATTTGCTTTATCATTCACCCAAATAAGTATTAGTATCTTTTTGAATAAGTGGTCTCCATCATCCACGTTAAAAAAAAAAAGGATGCAGTGAAAAGAATTGCTGTAAAGGCAAGCCATTTGACACTCTCCATAAAATATTATTGTTGTTTCTCAGTCTTATCCCAGAGGGATAGTTAAATCTAAGAAGCACTAATTTATATGTCATACCAAGAGCATAGTCCAACAGAAGATCAATTTAAATCGACATTTATTCGTTGATTTTTATTTTTAAAGAGACACCAGCAGAATAAAAACCATTTCATAAAAGAAACAGTAATCTTTTTCTTTGCTCCTTCTGGTCCCTGCTACAATTCTGTCTGACTCTCTCATGCTTACCCCAGAGGCAGAGGAAAATCAGAATCCCTCTTTATCATTGGTTGCAAGTGTTGTTTTTCTTCTTCCTTTCAAAATAGACATGATATGTTAATTAATAAATTTATTCACATATAGTTCATAGGCCTTTTATCTCCTCTTCGCACTGCAGTAGATCGGCAAATACATGAAAAATATCCACAGTACTTTATGGCAGAAAGAGGTGCTAGAGATTTCCAAAATATTTTTGTTACCTCTGTGTAGCAGTTGACATTCGTAACCACTTCTGTCTCTCAAAGTTGTCTCTTCACTTAAGTTCTGTAACTCTGCATTGTCTAATTCTCTTCCTGCTTCCAGTTCTATAACTGATCTTTTTCCACTTTTCACATGCTTTAAAATATAGCAATACCTTGAAGTTCTATCCTTATCCTTTTCCTGAAGTATTTAATCTTCAGATACTCTATCAATTTTCATGTTTTTATCAGTCACTTAATATGACTCCTTAAATTGCATATTTAGTTTTGAATTCCCTCCTAAAGCCATTTCACCAAAATATTTGCTAGATAGTGTCAGTATTTTTAAAATGGAATATCTCATTTCACCCTCAAATCCATTTCACTCTGCATGATTATCTCCCTTTATTACTGTTGGCAATACTTTTAGTACCCTGGTCTCATAACTCAGGTGTCAACTTCAAATTCATCCTCATCCCTATGTCCCCTAATTTTTTAAACCTTTCTCATCAGTTTCTAATATCTGTCAATTTCATTTGTAAANATTCTCTTGTCCCTACCCTGAATAAGCATATATATTTAAAACCATATGAAATTGGGGGAATAATAGAATACGATAATTTATTATATTATTTATTATTATATAGAGACCTTTCATAATCTGGTATGCCATTAGGGGAAAAAATATAAGTTCCTCTATTTCATCTCTACAGTTTGTGGGACTGAAAAGATGGAAGCTAATGATGCAGGTAATACAATTATGGACAATAATTCACCTCCGATTTTGTCCACCTGTTTCCCAAGAGCAATCAGTTGCTTGGCCTAAGGAAAGCAGAATATATACCATCCCAGAAGCTGTCAGTTCAATTCAGTTCAATCCCCTTAGCCTTCTGCAAGAGTGAAATAAACAGCCTTCTTTAAGACTTCAAACGGAGACAGTCTTCCCGCAGGCCTGTGTCACCCCATCTCAGCTGAGAATCGCTGCAGACAGCATTGCTCCAGGCTGCTCCTTTTTAGTGGGAGAACTAAACTACCATTGGCTTAGGGAGCTGGCAGAATTCCAGCAACCATGAAGACATCTATCCAAGTCTCTTGTGTTTAATGCCACCTATGCCTGAAGATGTTTTAGATAAAATGGCAGGCTGTAAGTATAACTAGCTGCCATCAGGCATAGGGTATAATGCCTTGCCCAAAGGTCTTCTGGTCTTCAGAAGGGCCCCTGAAATGAATATATTTAAGTATCCCACATGTATGCCCTGGCTTTTTAAGTTAAAACTCCGCTGTTGACCCATTGCTTGTATCAGCATATTTTTGACTCTGCTCTAGTGATCTGACTCTCTCTCTGGCTGACCCTTACCCAGTTTGATACCTTGTTCTACCACTGAGCTCTTGTTCCTGGAGGGTATGAATGATACCATAGTGCATCCCTTGGTATTTTTTAAGAGAACACTGGATGATATGAGAGGTGAGAATAAGACCTGGCTGAGATTTTCATTAGATATGTCATCCTACCTTCCAGTTCTTTAGCTGTGCCCTCTTCCTGATTAGATCAGCTGCCCACCATGTCACCACTTCTGTTTTCAAAATGCATATTCATTTTAAATGTCAATACCTTGGGGGAATGAAGGTAAAATAAAAATCTATTATCAGGTGTCTTAGTCTGTTAAGGGTACTATAGCAAAATACCTTAGACTGGGTGGCTTATAAACAACATTTATTACTCCCAATTCTGGAGTCTGGGAAGTCCAAGACCAAGGCTTCCGCAGATTCAGTGTCAGGTGAGGTCTCACTTTCTGGTTTAGACAGTGCCTTTCTTTTGTGTCTTCACAGAATAGACATTTCTCATGGTAGAAAAGGGCAAGGCAGCTCACTGGGGACCCTTTTATAAGGGCACTGATGTCATTCGTGAGGGCTCTGCACTCATGACCTAATCACCTCCCCAAGCTGCACCTTCTAATACTATCACACTGGTGATTAGGTTTCAACACATAAATTTTAGGGGACCCAAACATTCAGCTGATAGCATCGAGTAATAAATTATTAGCTAATGTTAAAGGAGGCATTATTTAATAGTCAGCTGAGAACAATACTGAGACATAAGCCACAAAAAATGGCATAACTAAAAGATTTGTTTCAGGAAATGAGGGAGTGAGAAGAGGAAGCAGGTCTTCCATTACATTGCTTTCTTTTGCATTTTCCTTTCACTAGGTAGGCAGTCACTTCTGCCTTTGCACTGCTTGCCACTACCCCTAAACCACATTTGTAAATGTTACTATGTTAAGCACCCTAGTGAAATAATAAAAAACTATATAGTATTGCTTTTATTCTGAGATCAAATTTATTTGAATATGTTCTGGCTTCTTAATAAAGTGTATCCATGAACTCCAGTGCAAATATAGACATTTCCATGACACATTTTATTTTACAGTTTTTTGCTTCCATATTGTTTGGTATTGTCTTCCCGTTTTCACATTTAGTCTATTTTCTGTCCCTCATTCCCCACATTTTCTTGAATTTTTGTAAACCCTATTCTGTCGGTGTTATCAGTTTTTCTGGCTTGTGATTTAGTTTTGCTAATAAACAATCTCTAGTTTAGGATATGCCTAGAAAGGCTGTTAGACAGGAAATAAAAGGCACACTGGAAATTGTGTAATCTCTTTCCTTGGAAAGGTTTCAACATATAGGACAGAGGTAGACTGGTTCACACAATGTTGTATTTCTAAGAATGGATTTGTGTTCTTGTGAGTACTGAACCTGCCTATGTTTGCATAATATTTTTCTATTTGGTGGTTCGGTATATATTTTATTTATACTTTTACATGCAGTCATTTCCATGATTATACTTCTCAGGGAGTAATTGAATTCAACAAATATATATTGCTTCCTTACTTCATGTCAGGAACTGCAGCAGGTACTGTAGTTCCATGGGCAGAACCCAGGTCTACCTTTTGCTTCCATGAAGCATGCAGACTAGAAAGAATTTATGATAACTCCATTCATGTGACATTTCATAGTTAACCAAACACTTTCACTTTTAACATCTCACTTGATCTTCATTGCACTCTTTGTACAACAAGAATGGGTATTAACATTCCCATTTCACAGGGGAGGAAAATAGCTTTGAGAAGAGAAATGAGTTTCTCAAGGTCACAGTTACTAAGGGAGAGACTTAGGGCAGTGAGTAGAGGAACTTTAAAATTGTTCTACAAAAAATAATAGTCCTTAAATTCCAATAATAGTATGTGACTAAAGGCATTTGCTTTATCATTCACCCAAATAAGTATTAGTATCTTTTTGAATAAGTGGTCTCCATCATCCACGTTAAAAAAAAAAAGGATGCAGTGAAAAGAATTGCTGTAAAGGCAAGCCATTTGACACTCTCCATAAAATATTATTGTTGTTTCTCAGTCTTATCCCAGAGGGATAGTTAAATCTAAGAAGCACTAATTTATATGTCATACCAAGAGCATAGTCCAACAGAAGATCAATTTAAATCGACATTTATTCGTTGATTTTTATTTTTAAAGAGACACCAGCAGAATAAAAACCATTTCATAAAAGAAACAGTAATCTTTTTCTTTGCTCCTTCTGGTCCCTGCTACAATTCTGTCTGACTCTCTCATGCTTACCCCAGAGGCAGAGGAAAATCAGAATCCCTCTTTATCATTGGTTGCAAGTGTTGTTTTTCTTCTTCCTTTCAAAATAGACATGATATGTTAATTAATAAATTTATTCACATATAGTTCATAGGCCTTTTATCTCCTCTTCGCACTGCAGTAGATCGGCAAATACATGAAAAATATCCACAGTACTTTATGGCAGAAAGAGGTGCTAGAGATTTCCAAAATATTTTTGTTACCTCTGTGTAGCAGTTGACATTCGTAACCACTTCTGTCTCTCAAAGTTGTCTCTTCACTTAAGTTCTGTAACTCTGCATTGTCTAATTCTCTTCCTGCTTCCAGTTCTATAACTGATCTTTTTCCACTTTTCACATGCTTTAAAATATAGCAATACCTTGAAGTTCTATCCTTATCCTTTTCCTGAAGTATTTAATCTTCAGATACTCTATCAATTTTCATGTTTTTATCAGTCACTTAATATGACTCCTTAAATTGCATATTTAGTTTTGAATTCCCTCCTAAAGCCATTTCACCAAAATATTTGCTAGATAGTGTTAGTATTTTTAAAATGGAATATCTCATTTCACCCTCAAATCCATTTCACTCTGCATGATTATCTCCTTTTATTACTGTTGGCAATACTTTTAGTACCCTGGTCTCATAACTCAGGTGTCAACTTCAAATTCATCCTCATCCCTACGTCCCCTAATTTTTTAAACCTTTCTCATCAGTTTCTAATATCTGTCAATTTCATTTGTAAATTACAGTTACTCTTTTGTTTGTTTTTACTTACATTGCCACCATTAGATGTTCTATTTTCACTGCCATTAGATTTATTTTCTAAAATACGCTTAACATCAGTCTGTGACTATAAGAAAAACTATCAGTATCTCCCAATAAGTCAAAAGTCAGACAGGTAAGTTCTGACACTCTATCCAACACTAACTTGCTTCTTCAACTTACATTCCAGCTTAAGTGTTATATTGCCCTAGACAGACATTTTGTCCAATCTTGGCTTTATGACTCTATCGATGCCATTTCCCCAATGAATGATTTTTTTTCCCTCTCCTTCAAACCACACAATAGGAACTCTATGAATCCTTTACAGTTCATTTTAACTTCCATATTCTGTGTGAATCAGCACAAACCATTCAAAATATTTCTTGCCTCTGTTTATCTACCATAAATCATTTGGCCTGTATATAATGCCTTAAAAATTTAATTGTCCCTAATATGTATATATTTCCTATCTTCTCAAATAAACTGCTTATTATCAGAGATTATGTCTTATCTCTTCTTGCAGCTGCCACAATAACTACTCCAAGTCACCTTAGGCACTCAATAAATAATTGATTGGTTGTATATAAACAAAATAAATTCTTAATGCAAATTATTTTGGTATCAATAAGGTATATATGCACACTTTTAAAGATCATTAACAAAGAATATGCACTGTGATAATTTCGCATGAGTGACTTATAACTGTTTCAGTGTTTCAGGCACTCAATAAATTTAAACAAATAAAAGTCTATTAATCAGATTCAATTAGTTTAGCAGTTGATCAAAGCCCAAAACAGATGACGAACAAACACAAACACTATTCTAGTGTCTGGTCCTTTAATCCCAGACACAGCCTTCTCTAGGCTGAATGTATTCACTCTTTCTTCTAAATGGGACAGTCGTCAAGCCTTTTCCTACTTGATTGCATCTGGGGATGATTAACTTACTTAGGGACGAAAAAAAAAATAACAAAAATAAAAAGCCCACCTTATATGAGAGTTGAGCTGCCTACTGGTGGGTCAGTTACATTACATTCATACTAGGCCCAATACGTTTTAATCAGATTGGCTTAATGGCCACAAGCAAGGTTTTACACCGCGTATTAACAATTGATTCTTCCTCTTTTAGTCTGAAAACTCTGGAGACCAGGAGATGTGCTTTATTCATTTCTGAATTCTCAGGTGCCTAGAAGTTTTGTGCACATATTTTGGGTGCAAAATTGATTTATTCATCCTTTTTCTCAGCACGACAGGAAGGCACCCTGTCCTGGGTCAGTGGATAGCTTATTGTGCCAACTCACACAGAAGCTTTGGGTAACATTCAGGGCCTGTACAAATAGGTAAAAAAAATACAAGCAGAAGGGAAAAGAACCCTCCCCACCCCACACACTTTTCTCCCTCCGCCCCTCTTCTCACATGTTTTTTAATTAGATGAAAAGGGACAAAAGACTAGAGGAAGTGATCCACCAGAGTGCTGGGATTGAGTCCCTGCTGATGACATAGGTCTTGCCATTCCATAACTCATCAAATAGGAAGGAGAGAAGCAGCGGCCTTCAAGTGCCTGCCAACAATCCAGTTCTTTCCAAGAAGACTTACCATTCCCATCACAAACAAGAGGTCCTAGAGTATTGTGGGAAAGAGTGAAATAATGGAAACCTCTCATGCCTCTATTAAAGATGAGCAACTTTGGACTCTTCCTCCTTCTTGTGTAGAGCATATTATTATTTTCTTAGGTATCCAACAAAAATGTATTCAGAAGTCAGTATGTATCAAGCTTTGTGCTAAGTGTTTCTTAAGGATCATCTTTCTTAATTCTCATAATGATATTATGAGATAAGTACTACTATTATTTCCATTTTGCCAATGAGGAAACCGAGATAGTGAGAGTTTAAACTGCTGGTCTGAAATCTAGTAAGTGCTGGAAATAAAATCAAAACCAAAAACCTTTTAAAAGATTTGATACTCTCAATTATTATAATCCCAAAGGATATTCTGATAAGTGTATACTAATGGGTAGGGTCTACTAGTATAATTAGTGATTTATATTGGGTAACTATGGTGATATCCAATAATGACAGTTTCAAGTGGAAAATCTTTTCAATGTTTTGGGTAAAGAAACATTCAAAGGGAGTAACAATATGACTTAAACAACAATGAAGATGAAGGCTACAGTGGCCAAACATTTGATCTGAAAAAGAGATCTGAAAGCAAGTTAGCAGCTATTCTCAAATTTAGGAAAGACGGAAGAAAAGGAATAGAGCGATCACCTGCTGGCTTCTATATAGTATGAATAAGCCCCTTAGCCAGTGATTCAGCTGACACTAGAATGGATCTAGATTTAGGTTTCAGAAAGGAACGCTTACTATAGTGCTTGGTAGACCAAATACCAATAGTTAGGAAAGGTTAGACACTTTCCTTCTGGAAATTATTTGGGATCAGCAAGATTGACATTTCCTGTCCCAAATTAGAGGCTGTATGGAAGAGACAAGGGGCTTGGAGGACACAAGGTGATTGATGTGTTCCCTTTTTGTTGGCACTCATAGTCCTAGAGTTCCTTAACTCCAGTATGTTTATGTTTAAAGATGAGGTTTCTGTCAGGGAGTCTGTGTGACTCCTTGCCGAGGCACACTGTGCATGTCACATGATGATGTTTTCTGCAGGGCTGATGTTGCAAACGCTGCTGGGCTGAGACTTCGAAGAGGCAAGTCAGGCACCAGGACAGAAAATATAAGGAGGTGCTTGCATGGCCCTGAGAGTGAATGCCTCATTAAACTTTGTGCCCTAGCTACTCCATTTTCCTTGGTCTACACCTGGCTTTAATATTGGGAAACACTGTTCTATTTGGGTGGCTAATATCTTCCAGCTTTTACATGGGGGAATTAAGATGATTCTGAAAATATGACCTGTTTGGCTGGGACATTTGAGCTTCTGTTGATCAAGTAAAGGGCTCTGATTAGCTGACACAAAGCTTCAGTTGAAACAGTCTCTAGAATCATTCTGCTTTAGGGAACGTGGCCCCTGACTCAGGGAGTGGCCATCCAGACTGTGACACCCTCAGCTACTGCTCCCCTGGAGTATTTTGCTAGATGCGTTAATGGCATGCCAGCCTGCAGAGTCCCAGAACAGCACTTGCAGGCAAGTTGACTCAGGTTCATTCATGTCTATGCTCACTTCAGAGCTGGAGAAGAATCCCTTACCATCGTGTTAATCTATTGCCTCCTGTCACTCCCTGTCTCCTTTTCCCTCTTTATTTTCCCTCAGAGCACAAACAATGCTAAGAAAGTTCAAATAATTGCTATTTTCATCACCTTGAGTTAACTCAATGAGGACAGAAATGTCTGTTTTATTCACTGCAGCATCTCCAAACATAGTCATATTTGCTGGCGCTGAGTGGGCACTCAACAAATATTAAAAAAAAACAAGCATATGAATAAATGAATGATACATTTTTCTCCGATACTCGTTCTTAAAATTGATGGTAATAAGAATCACTTAGTGAATGATAATAGTAGAGGAAGTACGTTTTAGAACTGCAGACTCCCAGACCCATCCCTCTAAGTCAGTGGTTCTCCAACAGGGGTGATTTTTACCCTACAGAAAACATTTGAAATGTCGGGAGATATTGTTGATTGTCACGACAGGTGTGTGTGTGTGTTTGTGTGTGTGTGTGTGTGTGTTAGTTTGTGTTCCTGGCATCTAGTAGATAGAAGCCAGGGATGCTGCTTAACATCCTACAAAGAACAAGATAGCCCACAACAAGGAATTATCCAGTCCCAAATTTAAATAGGGACAAGGTTAAGAAATCCTTTTCTAGATTGTGGTTCAGTAGGTGAACTGGAACTTTGGATTTTGCACTTTTAACATGTACACTGTACAATCTGATACAGATGATTAATAAACTCTCAAAATACAGATGATTTAAAAACTCTCACTTGTCCCTTGAACAATTATTTTATTTGTCTATGATTGAAACACATGAGAAAATTATTAGGTGTGCAGAACATTCAATTAAAACGTTTAGTATTTTATGCCAGTATGTATGATTCTTGTCGATATAAAATACTGAAAATGAACTTCACAGAGCAGCGGTATGGCTTATTATTTCAGGCAGGAAGCAAGCCAGGGTTAACACCCTCACTGTCCACTCAAGTCTGACAGGCTTGTCGGCTCCATTGTCAAAACCTGTGCCTACACATTTACAGCATGTAGTCTGCTTTGGAGTCCCACAAAAGAAAAGTATTGTAGCAGATAACTGCTTCCAGGATCCCTGCTGGCAGAGAAAATAAGCAAGCTATAACTTCTCCAGGGTCCTGCTACAGAGTGTTTTCAATGGTGCCTATTGTGGCTTCACTTGGATGTTACGTGTTGTTTCTCTCTGGTAAATGATCCAGCTAACTTTTGACTTTATCTTAGGTCATGCCATATTGATTCCTGCGTGAAGTTACTGTTGGAAGAGGACTACAAAACGTAATACTACTCTCAATATGCTAACAGACTCTAAATCACTTTTTGGAGTGGAGTAACATTTCGTTTTTGTGCAATGCAGAGCTTCTGCCGCTGAGGAAGACTGCTTCAGCGGACACCCAGCAGGCTCCTCTCAGCCTCCTGGCTCCCCCAGTGCCACGATCTCAGCCATACGCCCTCCACCTGTTGTGTTACCTACCATTTACAAGCACAGCCTTCTTCACTGACCTGAGCTAGGAACCTGTACCCCTCCACCATCTTTATTTCTGACATCCAATTTCCTGATGAAGTTGTGTCTAACTCCAGGGCATCGCCCATCCCCCTCCCTATTCACCATCTCTGCTTCAGTTTAACCCTTGAAATCTTCTTTTCCAAAATCGCAGTTGCCTTCTCTTTAGTCTCTTTTCCACTTGTGTCTCTCAACTACCTTCTAATCTACTTTCCAATGTACTTCTGGTTTTCTTTTGGAAGCAACTCTCATTATGTCATCTTGTACATACAATCTATAAATATTTCCCTATTGCTTGTGGAGAGAAATCCAAATTCCTCCAATTGACAATCTGGCCCCTTTCTAATCTGGATCCTACCTCCCCCCTACTATATCATAAATCACTTCTCCAGCATTATAACACAATTGTACAACCTATCTGAGTAAGGCATCGTTTTTCACATCCCTGCTTTCTCTTGCATTCTTCCTTTTGCATGGAGTGTGCTCTTCTCCCTTCTTCTCCAAAGGGCAAACTCTTATTAATATTGAGATATAAATATCAAATTATAAAACATCTAAAAAGTTATCTTTGACTTTCCTGGACCAGACATAACAGGTCATTTTCTCCAGGTAGCAGACTCTAAAACAGAAATTTGCATACAGGAAGTTTACAGGGGACCGTGTTCTTAGAATCAATACCTGTGTGGGTGGGAGGGCAAGAAGGAAGCAGGATTGTCCAGAAAGAAGTAGAACTGTGATGTAGTCACAACAGAGAGCTTAGCCAATCTTATGAAGAGCTCTGGAGCTAGCAAGACCCTTCATGAATAGGGGAAGAGGCCAAGCATTTATACGTCTATATTGGCAAGTCACTGTATGGGGACTGCCTCAGGAAGGGATGTGACATGGGGCAAGGCCCAAGGCAAGTTGTAGAAAGAGACTGCTGAGAGCTGTGGAGAACTCCTTTATCAGCTGGGGGAAGAAGTCCTTCAGTCCTTAAAGTGGGGGCTGGGAAGGTCTGGATACAGGACCTAATGGCCTTCACTACACCTGAAGTGTTGCCTTCATTCTGCTCATAACTTTAGTATTGAACTTGGCAGTCTGCACAATAACTATTTGTTTCCATCTTTTGCTCATTAAACTAGGCTAATGTTTTTCAAAGGAGTGGGATTGCATTCATGGATCAGGGAAGGTGAGATAATCACGCCAATGTAGTAAAAGTCGATCGTGCTAGGTCTTTCTTTATTCAACATGAAAATGTAGCTACCCTTAGGTAACCAATGGATAGCATTGATCTGCATATTCAATTTTTAATTTTAAATAAGATTGGTTTCTGTTTCTCAATAATTAAAATAATGTGATTAAAACTCCACAAAGCTTTCAACAGGCGATATTTATATTTCTCATTAATAATGGACTTAGCTTTTTATAACATCAATAGCATACCACTGTGTACTTATGAGAAAGAGAAAAGTTGTCATACAAAAATTTGGACAAATGAATGGAAAATAATATTAAAATTATGTACTTCCAAAAAACTTAACAATGCTCAATAGCAAAGAGAACTAGCAAGCTTAATGTTCTCTTTAGGCTTGGCAACATACTTAGGTTCCCTCTCACTTCTAGAAGAAAACATTACAAGATCAAAGACATATATTGAAACATAAAAGCTGTGGCTTTTAAATGCAGCTCATTTAGTTCTGTTCATTACATGCTAAAATATAATTAGGTCATTATTATGAATGAAATTATTCACAAAATGTAATAGAGTTTTTATAACAATATTTTTAGTATAGCATGCAATTACTCATTTACTGTTTATACTATTCATCATGAGTCAGTTGATGTTAGCATTAAAATTTCATCTTAAACATTGCCTCACTTCTCTTTAACTTGCAACTTGAAAGTTAAATGCTAGATGTTTTATTCCTAATTATTACTTGTCTTATTCTTTCAAATTCAAGAACATAACATGGGAAAAATAGTTTTTTTCTCACTTATCAGTAAAGGAACATTGAATTTTCTTGGATACCAACCATGACTGTTTACAAAAATGTTTCAGTTTTAGGCAAATGATCATATAACCATGAGTTAGCAGAATATTCATAGCTTGAAGCTCAGAAATAATTTCATAAGCCAAGGAACACCTGGAACCACCAGAAAATGAAGAGGCAAGGAAGCATTCTCCTCTAGAGCCTTCAGAGGAAGATTTTGGCCCCGATGACACCTTGATACCTTGAATTTGGACTTTTGGCTTCCAGAAGTGTGAGAAAATATATTTCTTTTTTTTTTAATTCCTAGGAAATGAATACATATTTCAATACCCTTCTGAATTGTTACTTTTCAAACAATGCATCAATAATTATTTACACAACCTCTTGATCTATGATACTTTAGGTGTTTAGAGCTTAGAGACCACCCAGTTCAATGTTAACAATCATTGGGGCTGCTACAACCTGCTTGAGTTGCCCCACTGATCCCTACACTCTGCACTGACTGAGCAGATAGGTTGCAGTGACTACCTCTCAGTCACAGCGTGACTCCCTGGAGCTTGCGCCTGTTTGCTCTAAACCCACCAGTTAGAACTCTGCACAGGACCCGTACCTGGGTAATTCCATGGATCCCAGTAAAAATGTTGTCCCACAGGTCCCCTGCTCACTCTCTCTTGCTTCCCACCTGCTGGCTGAGCTCATGTGTCCCAGACAGCTCCCCCCTTCCCATTGGCCCTGGCACTAGGGAGATCTAATCAATTAGGGAGACCTAATGCCTAAGTGTCTGACCCATGACCAGGTGATCCTCTCACAGCAGCTTTAAAACCAGCAGGATACAGAAGTATGATGAAAGGCCCATTGTAAATATCCATGACCACATTTCCTGTCAGGGCAGGGCTTGAGTTAATAGCCACTCACCAGAGAGAAATCTCAAGACCAAATTAGAGGGAAAATGCAAGGCTATGTGTAAATCTCCCTACCCCATCCACAAGCTGTGGCTCCGCATCTTTCTCACTCAACAGGCAGAGGGTCTCCACACCTCAGTTACGAACACTTAGCTCAATTGTATTATTATTTTGGAGATGAGGGAATTGAAACTTTAAGCTGCAAGTGTTTATCCACAGTGACACCGTGAGTTAATTTTGGACCCAGATGCTCTGGTTTTTACTATCCTCTACTTGGCAATGGTTAGGAGGATAGATGAACTTGAGACTGAAACATATAATATTAGTAGCTCAGTCAGGTATAGTGGTTTGTCTTAGGAAGACAATATTTGTAAAAGTGTATTTACATTTATCTTAAAATATTTTCTACTTCCAAACTTTATGATTCTAATCATATATGATTCTACTCAGATTAATGAAATATTTGTAGATCATCCTTAATACATGCTCCATTTTTGCTACTATCATCATATTTAATCATTATAATAACTTCAGATAAAGTCATTTGCCCAGGGTAAATGACAGGGCTGGAATTTAAACACTCACTTTCTAACTCCCAGTTCATATCCACTGGAATAGCATCAAAAGGTAGTACAAATAGGGTGGCCATATAATTAATTGTTAAAATCTGGGCCATTTTAAGAGCAGCTCTATTCACAAAAACACAGGGACAACAGGTAGTAAACAAGAACTGTTCTGACAAATTAGGGCATAAAATATAAGTAATAAGGGTCTGCGATTGCCACATTTCTTTAAAGCAGAATTTTGAACATTGCAGTTAAACCTGCTAACTCCCCAATATGCAATGTAGTTGTGATTTAAGATAAAAGTATGTCTCTAAGAAATGCATTGTAGTGGTCATTTTCAACACTGGTATAGAAGTAAAAATATATCCCAAGACAGAGCCTGGTGCAAAGATTTGTAAGAATACCCTAGTGCTCCCTGAGAAATCAGATTCATTGGGAGACACCTATAACTTTTGTTTAGGTTAACTCAGCACGTGGTCCTCTCAGCCTCAGCTGCTATGCATTGTGTGAAGTGCTTGTTCTCTCCCTCAGGCCCAGCTGGGCTCATTGTCCTGTCCTTTGTGCATCTTAAATCCCTTATTCACACCTCTTGTAGAGCACTTGATTTACTTCACTGTAACTTTTCATGGGTGTGTCCGCCTCCCCCAGTAGAATGCATATCTTACACTTGCAGTCCTTGGCACAGAGTGACAGTTGCACATCACAGGATGGAAGAAAATACTATGGACAATAGAAGGACACAAAAGAACGGAGGCTTACCTTTCTTAAGACTAAAACAAACATGCATTAGAACCTAGAGCAGAGGAAAAAATGGGCCGTGTTAGTAGTTTGAAAGGGCTTATACAAAATTTGACATGCTCAATTTTAGTAATAATGATATCAATAAACATGAAAACAACAAATAAATATACAATGTCTAGTATGTGCCAGATACTCTTTGTAAGATACCTTCACACTACTTGGACAATAAAAAACCAAGATCATCTTAACACAAATTTACTACTCTGTAGTCTTTATTAGCATAACTTTCTTACTCTAGAAGATAAACTTGCCCTGGAAGATAAAAAGCAGCACATGGCTGCATTGCTTATTACAGGAATTCCTAAAACCCATTACCTCTTCAGTAGAAATCATCTGCAGTTTACTGCCAAGGACTGCTTACTTTCCATCTCCTCAAACACTCTCCCTGTTGTTTTCACCAATCCTAAACTATCATGATCTTATACAATCATTATC
>NW_007727133.1:229853-242881 GCF_000696425.1 Galeopterus variegatus | reverse complement strand
CAAGATCATCTTAACACAAATTTACTACTCTGTAGTCTTTATTAGCATAACTTTCTTACTCTAGAAGATAAACTTGCCCTGGAAGATAAAAAGCAGCACATGGCTGCATTGCTTATTACAGGAATTCCTAAAACCCATTACCTCTTCAGTAGAAATCATCTGCAGTTTACTGCCAAGGACTGCTTACTTTCCATCTCCTCAAACACTCTCCCTGTTGTTTTCACCAATCCTAAACTATCATGATCTTATACAATCATTATCATGACCCCTACTGGAAAACGTATTTTCAACCAGACTTCAAAATTTCAATAAATCAGATTTTGTCCTTTGGCACTTCTAGACGTGATCAAACTCTGTGGAGGTGGTGTTCTCCTGAGTGAGCAATAGACTCAGCTTTGCTCTATCAAAAGCTTATAAACAACTTTTGCTGTTCTGGGGAGCTCTCAGCAAGCACTTTACATATAACTAAGTTAACCCTAACGGCAACCCTAAGGTGTATTATTATGCCCATTTTATGGAGGAGAACCTAAGCCCAAGGTTGCCCAGTGAGTAGGTAGTAAAGCTGAGATTTGAATCCAGGCTACAGCCAATAAATCTGCACTAAATTCCTGGGAGTCATTTAAAAGCCATTATAACTGACCGCATTAAGAAGAAATTTTAAAGGATCCAAATAAAGGAAACACTTATAAAAAGGCAATCTTAAAAACGCTATACTTTAAACATCATATCCTTTATATGCACGAATCAATTATTTCTCTATTCATTTGCTCTATAGTCTTTCTCCGTTTAAAGGAGCAAAGATAAGCATATTGACATTTCAATGGTCGTGATGAAAGAAAAGTGTCTTAATTCCTGAAACTTTTCTGGCCTTTGAAAAATAACCTTTGCATTTATTATTTCTGAATGTCCACAGTATGTCTACATGAATTTCCATTTGAATCTGCACCCTCAGGGAGAGAATGATCCATTAGTAATTTAGTAATGGTACCTCTTTGGAGTAAAAGGCAATGAATAACCAAATGGAGGTGAATGAAAGTCATTCTTCCAATGGGTTTTTATGACATTCATCATAGGTAGGGAGAAATGGGAATATAGATTCTGAAGAGAGAATACGTAAAGCTAGACTCTCGTCCCAATGTTTGTTATATCTGACTTGAATAAAAGTGGTTATCTAGTGTTATAGAGCAAGCTCGAATGGCATCCTAATCTTATATGTGATGGAATCAAGGCCCCATGGTATGCCAATAAGCTAGAAGAATGTGACAAAACCAACAAATATATGCACAGACAAATGTAAACTCTGGCTTTTACATCTGAAAAATAAATTACATTAAATGCTTTCTTTTTTTTCTTTTCCTTTTTGTCTTTTTTCGTGTCCAGCAACAGATCGCAACCCTCAGTGTCGCGCCCATACCGGACCGGGACCGGCAATGGGATCGTGACCCTCGGTGTTGCGCCCGCACCTCGCTCAGCCAGTGAGCGGGAACCGGTCTGTATGTGGGATCCGAACCCTCGGCGGGAGCGCCGCTGCGCTTCCCAAGCGGCTCACTGTAGCAGTGTGCCACTGGGCCGGCCCCTACATTAAATGCTTTCTAACAACTTAAGCCAATTCACAATAAATTAGTTGGCCTTATAGTATAGTCATCCTTCCAACACAGGTATTCAAATAGATCATAGATGACCCTCTTTCTGGAATAGTCTGTGTGGCAGTTAAATATAATAATGTCTTTCCAATCCATGCTACTGATATAACAGTGTGTTTTGCCAGATCCAAAGCCTACATTCAAGTTTTAGTAATGTGGCATTTAGTCATTCCTCAATTTACATATCTGCCAGTAGATATTTTTGGCTGTTGGCTAGATGATTTCTGTGAAGTCTTTTTATGTATTTAAACACTGTGTCCATGACTTTGGTCATATTCAGATGTACAAGAAAGGACGGAGATTTGGAGAGAGATTTTATTACAGACCTTGGAGGTAGAGAAAAGGGAAGATTTATTTTACTTCTCTGATGTGTCTGAATTTAGTTCCTGTCCCTCCCTAGCCTTCATGGCAGAAATGGCTTCTGGAGTGAATCCTGGATTTTGACTATTGGGAGGATGAGTGACTTGTTGAGGACTGGTCTTGGGTAAGCCTTTTCTAAGAAGAGCAGCCTTTGTACTTGACCTCAAGAAATAATTTTGTTCTGAGCAGTGATTGCAACAGTATAGTGTTAGGAGTATTGGTGACTGGAGGGGTCACTCAACCAGGAACCTCTATGTCCTGGACCTAGTGACTCTGCAATTCCAGCACAGAGCATTGGAACTTTGGATTAAGCAATGGCAATATTATCAAAGCAAGTCATCTTCAGAGAACATAGAGGGCATTAAGTAATCAAGGGCTGTTTCACCATAGGGCAACACTATTTGGGGCCTAACACTTCTTTATTTCTTGGCCACTTGAATTCTGGGCATCTGCCATGAAGCACCGAAATGAAAGGGCTTTTTTTTTTTTTAATTTGAAACTATCATTTTTTAAAAAGTACACCCCTCTTTGGTGAACACAGAAAGCTGAAACAAAGAATTGATTTCTTGGCTTTTTAGGAAGCAATCATGTGTCGTACAATATTTCTCCCTCTCTCCCTTATTTTACAAGTTCTTTATTGTTAATAATATTACTGTTTTTATTATTTTTATTAGTGTACAGTACTACTGATACTGAATACACTCATTTAATCATCATCACAGTCAGAAGAGTGAGCAGTTCCATCTCTGCAAAAACTCCTTCAAGCTGTCCCTGGTGGTCAAATCCTACCTCCATCCCTGACCTGTGATTTCCACTGATCTGCTCCCTACCGCCTGCATTTTTGCCTTTCCAGAAAGTAAGATAAATGGAATCACATTATGTAATCATTTGAGACTGGCTTCTTTCACTCATCATAATGCTTTTGAGATTCATTCATGTTATCGTGTGTGTCAGTTTGCCCTTCTGATTTATTGCTGGGATCCATTGTATGAATACACCATATTTTAAAAAATTCATTCATCCATTAAAGAATATTGGAGTCATTTCCAGTTTGGAGCTATTACAACTAGAGCTGGTATAGGCATTACTGCAGAGGCCTTTTACAAACATAAATTTTTATTTACATAGGGCAAATTTCTAGGAGTAGCATTGCTAGGTCATATAGTAAGTTCTTAAAAGAATATGTAAGTTAAGTATTATATTTCTTTATAAGAAATCCACCATTTTGCATTCTTGTTAGAAATATGTAAGAGTTCCAATTGTCTTGCATTGTTGTTAACACTTGGAATTGTCAGTTTTCCCCCCCATTCTAACTAAATAGGTGTGGAGGGGAATCTCCTTGCAGTTTTTATTTGCATATTTCTAATAGTAATGCTATATATCTTTTAATGTGCTTATCTGCTATCTGTGTATCTTCTTTGGTAAAATGTTCAAATCTTTTGCTCATTTTTAATTATATTGCTTACTGTTAAGTGCTGAGAATCCTTAATACATTCTGAATAACAGTCCTTTGTTGAAAATGTGATTTGCAAATACTTTTTCACAGTCTGTAGCTTGTCTTTTCATTCTTTTATTAGAAACTTTCACATAGAAACCTTATTTAAAAATTTTGAGGAAGTCCAATTTAGCAAATTTTTGTTTCATATATCGTGTTTTCTGTGTCATATATAAAAACTTTTTGCCAAAGCTAAGGTCACATATATTTTCCCCTATGGTTATTTTTTAAAATTTTAGAGTTTTACATTTTACATGTACATTTGTGGTTGTTTTAGTCCGTTTTGTGTTGCTATAACAGAATACCTAAATACTGGGTAATTTATAAAGGAAAGAGGTTTATTTGGCTTACAATTCTGGGACAGTTGCATCTGGCACAGGCCTCGGGCTGTTTCTACTCATGGTGGAAAGTGGCAGGCAGACAGCAGGTACAGGCAGATCACATGGCGAAAGGAAGCAAGAGAGAGAAGCAAGAGAGAGAGAGAAGGTGCCAGGGTCTTTTTAAGCAACAAGCTCTCGCAGGAAGTAATAGAGCGAGAAATCACTTGTTACCCCCCCCCCCAGGGAGAGCATTAAATCCATTAATAAGGGATCCGCTCCCATGACTCAATCAGTTTCCAACACTGCCACATTGGGAATCAAATTTCCACATGAGTTTTGGAGGGGACAACACATCCAAACTCCATCAGTGGTCTATTTCGAGTTTATTTTGCATGAAGTGTGAAGTTTAGGTTGAGGTTTACTGGGTTTTTTTGGATGTAGATGACCAATTGCCCCAACATCATTAATTGTGAAGACCATCATTCTTCCATTGAATTACCTTTGAACCTTTGTCACAAGTCAATTGATCATATTTGTGTGGGTCTATTTCTGGACTCTATGTTGTGTTCCATTGATCGATGTGCCACTCCCTTCTCCAGTGCCACTGTCTTGACTATGGAAGCTTTATAATAAACTTTTAAAAGTAGATAGCATTAATCTTGAGATTTTATTCTTTTAAAAATTATTTTAGTGAATTTTTGCGCAGTTGCAGTATCATATCCAATGAGGTTTATCTGATTATTGCCAGTTGAAAACATTTCCCAATACTCTACCTTGACAACTTGCAATATAGTCAACATTGGCAATTTTTGACAATCTCTTTGGAGACTGAAAAAAATATATTTTAGTGTTTTACTTTTGTTTTCTTTCCGCATAAACTTTGGAACCAGATTGACTAAATGTACAAGATCATACTGCAGGGATTTTGTTTAAAATTACATTAAATCAATATGTGAGTTTGGGGAGAATTAATGGGTTAAATATACTGATATTTTGTGAGTTCCAATACAATGCAGTACAGTATACCTTTCAACTTATTTAGGTCTTCAATTTCTTTTATTAGTGTTTTGTAGTTTTCAGCAAACAGATCCTACGTATATTTTGTCAGAATTATAACTGTGTTTCATTCTTGTTTGGTGCTATTTTATACATACATGTATACATACACACAGGTACTTCAAAAGGTGTAGAAAAATCAAATTAAGAGATAATATGAATCTTCCATGAACTTTAAAAAAAATTTATGCTTGAAATATAATTGATTATACATATTTATGAGGTACAGAGTTGATTATCAGTATTTGTACATAGTGTAATGATCAAATCAATATTATTAGCATATTCACCACTACAAATTATAATTATTCCTTGTGTACATTACCCAATTTCTCCCTAAGCCCCTCCCACCTCTAGTGACCATAGATCTGTTCTCTCTTTCTGAAAGTACAATGTATTATTGTGGTTACTTGTCTTTCTTTCTTTCTTTTTTAGCACCCACTTATGAGTGAGGACATGTGGTATTTCTCTTTCTGTGCCTGGTTTGTTTCACTTAACATAATTTTCCCCAAGCTCATCCATATTGCTGTGAATGGCTGAATTTCATTTTTTTTTTTTTATGGCTCAGTAGTATTCCATTGTGTACATATACCATATTTTCCTTATCTAGTTGTCCATTGATGGCAGCCTAGTACTGGCATAAAAGCAGGCTAATGGATCAATGGAACAGAATAGTGAACCCATAAGTCATCCCATGTACTTACAGAGAACTGATCTTTGACAAAGGTACCAAGAACATATACTGAGGAAGGAACAGCCTCTTCAGTAAGTGGTACTGGAAAAACTAGATATCCATGTGCAGAAAAATGAAACTAGACCCATACATCTTGCCATGTACCAAGATCAACTCCAAATGGATTAATGACTTAAGCATAATACCTCAAATTATACAACTCCTAGAAGGAAACACAGGGAAGATACTTCAGGATGTAGGA
The DNA here is from genome assembly GCF_000696425.1 of Galeopterus variegatus. NCBI lineage: Eukaryota > Metazoa > Chordata > Mammalia > Dermoptera > Cynocephalidae > Galeopterus > Galeopterus variegatus. Next base: position 237,072 of record NW_007727133.1, on the reverse strand, counting down.
CTGGGCAAAAACTTAATGATAAGGTGCCAACAGCACAAGCAACAAAGAAAAAATAAACAAATGGGATTATATCAAACTAAAAAGCTTCTGCACAGCAAAGGAAACAATCAACAGAATGAAAAGAGAATGTACAGAATGAGAAAAAATATTTCCAAACTATACATCTGACAAGGGATTAATGTTCAGATTATACAATTATAAAGGAACTCAAACACCTTAACTCTGCAAAAACAAATAGTTCAATTAAAAATGGGCAAAGGAGCTGAATAGATATTTCTAAAAAGAAGACATACAATTGGCCAACAGGTACATGACAAAATGCTCAGAGTCATTAATCGTTAGGAAAATGCAAATCAAAACCACACTGAGATATCACCTTACCCCAGTAAGATTGGCTATTATAAAAAAGACAGATAATAACAATTGCTGGTGAGGATGTGGAGAAAGGGGAACCCTTCTACACTGTTGGTGGGACTGTAAATTAGCACAGCGATTATGGAAACAGTATGGAGGTTTCTCAAACAAATACAGATAGAGCTACCATATGATCCAGCAATCCCACTTCTGCGTGTATACCCAATGGAATGGAAATCATCATGTTAAAGGGATACCTGCCCTCCCACGTTCATCACAGCTATATTTACAATAGCCAGGATATGGAACCAATCCATTAACTTTTTGAAGACCCCTCCTCTGTATTTGTGTATATGTGTGTGTGTATACATAAATGTGTGTGTGTGTGTATTTTTTCACCTTGTATCCTGCAAACATAGTAAACTTATTTATTAATTCTAGATTTTTATAGATTCCTTGGGATTTTTCCATAGGTAATTATGACATTTGTGAATAGGGACAGTTTTATTTTACTCTTTCTAATACATATGCCATTTATTTATTTTTCTTCCTTTATCACATTGGCTAATACTTCCAACAAAGTGTTGCATTGGAGTGGTGAGATTGGATATCCTTGTTTTGATCCCAATTTTAGAGGAAAAATATTGATTCTTTTACTATTAATTATGTGTGTTAAAAATGTGTTTTCTTCTGACATGCCATATCATGTTAAAAAAGTTCCCTTCTATTTCTAGTTTCCTGAGAATTTATATTATGCAGTGGAATTCTTGAGTTCCTCTTACACCGATAATAATTTTAGGCAGGGTTATATATACTCAGGAAAGAGAGCATATTGGGAGTTCAGAGAAACAGCTGGGTTTATTGATAAACTGTAGTAGGAGTCAGAATTGTGGCCTTTAAGGTGTCAATATTGAGTGGCATTGTTTTGTATTCCAAACTAGTGGAAGGAGATATAACAGCTACACAATAAAATAATACATTTGTTGAAAGATGTATTGCATTGGAAATGATATTCTATGAAAAGACATTATATCATAACTTACTTCATCATGTTTATATTTTTGTCTTATTTGAGGTCATCTTATATAAGGGATGGATGACCAAGTAAATGTGGAAGAGAAAAGTTCTATAAATACTTCATTTATAATATTTGCCCTACATTTTTCCCGAAATATTTGAATTTTCTAAAGAAAAGAAAATATATGTATTATAGTCTGAATGTGGGTTAATTAAAAAATTGCACTATTTTTCAGTCAATGACTTATGAACTGATGATTGTTAAAAGTCAGATTTCTCTAAGTGTTGGAGGCTGACTGAGTTCAGTGGTCACACTGTAATTTTCTTACTTTTATTTGGACGAGTTAGTAACTTGATTTGCTGTTCTCTGGTGTATGATACAGGTTTGGTTGAATAATTACATCACACAATACATAGCAAGCCAGATTGCATTGGCCACTACTCGCTCCTGAGTGTAATTCAAGGTGCTGACATTGCTCTAAAAACCTCTAAGTGTTTGTGGTTTCCACTGTGATAGAAATCATTGCTCCCAAGCAAGCCAGATTGCATTGGCCACTACTCGCTCCTGAGTGTAATTCAAGGTGCTGACATTGCTCATTGCTCTAAAAACCTCTAAGTGTTTGTGGTTTCCACTGTGATAGAAATCATTGCTCCCAAATGCAGTTTCAAAATAAGGGAAATTAGCCAATGTGCTGCTACTGATATTGCCTAAAATCTGCCTTTGGGGAGCCAGGGCTTAGGCATTTATCACTGTGACCTCATCTAAGGAAGGTCTTTTCTTCCCCTGCCTGGAAAACCAATATTTGGTTTCTCAGTAGCTGGTGTGAGGCCTCCAGTTTTCAGATTTTAGGGTGGCACCTTAAAATTTTATAGCTGACTTTGTAAAACATGCTATATAAATTGCAATGTCATGAGGAATCTTTTTAATGCCTTTATTAGTTATTTCTCACTGAAGCAGTTCTTGGAAGTGCGCATTTTAAAAATTAAACAAATATGAAGAGGGTTTAACAAAATGTATGGCTTGGCATAATTACAGATTTAGAGCAAGGATTGTTTATACACTAATATTCTTACAAGTTAAATTTATTCACATTTTACAATGATATTCTGTATTCTTGAACTGCATATCTCTGGTCAAATCTTTGTGTTCACTTTAATTTGTATTTACTTTACTTCTTTTCCTCAAATCTCTAATGGTATATTGCTATACAGAAATTTTATTTACACTATTGTAAGAGTATAGCCATTGGATATAAGTGATAAAATTTTTTTAAGCCACTTGTATAATTTCCTTGGAGAATTATAGTAAAATATCAATTAATATTGCTGCCTCTTTGTGCTTCTATCTCTCCATATATTAAAAAAAAATAAAAAAATAACTAATTTACTTATCTCTTAGGTTCGTAGTACGGGACATAGTCTCACAAACATACATACACATCAGTATAAAGATGTTTAAGTTACACAGTTTTCCTTGTGACTTATAGTTCGACACAGTAAAAAGAAGACTGCTTTGGAGTTATTAGAATTGTATTTAAAGACTTGTTATGCCAGTAGTTGAGTAACCTGAACAAATTATTTAACTTTTTTGGCTTTTGGCTACTCTTAGTATAAAATAGGAAGGATACAATCTACCCTTTAGAATTATTGTATTAAACTAGATGAATTGCATAAAGTTGTGAAAATGATTGGACAACGTAAGATTCTCAATAAATGATAATTTCCATCACTACTGTCATGTTGTTGATTTCATTGACAATCTTCAATGAATGATGGTTTGATTTTCTCTTTATCATTCAGCTTGTAAGACTCAGCTTGTTAAAGATACATCCAGGAAGATCCATACTATCAATTTACAACACTTAGTGCAAGCTAAGGAATATGAAGACACAAATGAAGTTACATCAGCCCATCTGCTTCCAAGTGGCTACAGGTAAGGTTTCCCTTTGACTCTGATTGCAGTTGCACTTCCTTCTCTGTGTCACCTTTCTGAAATCTCTGGTTCTTCCCACTAGCAGCCGCTGTAACGGGAAAATAGCTGATCTTCAGAAACCAGAGAAAGAACAAAGATGGTAAGGAGGGAGAACAGGGGAGTGGATCTTATGACTGTAAAGCCATGACACTGAGATTTTTGTGATGATGCATGGTTGTCCCCATGCTCTAATCACCATCTCCTACCCCTAAGCTTGCAGTCCAGTACTATCACTACTTCTACATAATCACAACCACTGATTTTTCTCCATTTAGGTCCCTCCTGTCTTCACTGTGCAAATGCTGCAGTTTTCAATATATCACTCTTCATTTCTATCTCTATCCTAGTAGAAATCTAAATTCCCTTGTAGGTCCCTCCTGTCTTCACTGTGCAAATGCTGCAGTTTTCAATATATCACTCTTCATTTCTCTCTCTATCCTAGTAGAAACCTAAATTCAGTATTTTTATTACTCAGTATTTTTATTACTTCTATCTTACAACATTCTAAACGGGGTCACTTTCCTTTGCCTGCACCTGAGCAGGTGAGCAGTGCTGAGGAAACACACTATAAGGAAATACTTACACCACTATGCATTGAGAGCCACTCCATGCTATTGGGCCCTCGGCATTGCCTAGAATTCTTACTGTATATTCCTACAATAACTGTGTTAATTCTATCTGATTCTCCTCAGATCTCTAACCCTGTCACCTTCACCCTCATTCTTGGTATGTGATGTGTTACCTTTTCTATTTTATTTTTTTACCAAATTAAATAGAAACCATTAAACAGGGAGTTGCTCAAATTCCTGATGCCAAACTACAAATGTTTGCATCTGCTCTGATTCTCTCTCATCTCCAACTTATTTTCCCCCATCTCAGAAACCTCACACTGCTGTGAATTTTCAGTCTTTATCCACTTCTCTAAATCTTGCTCATTTTTGTTTATATATGCTCAAATGTCTTCTGTCTTTAATATCACAAAAACATTCTCTCTCATCTCCAACTTATTTTCCCCCATCTCAGAAACCTCACACTGCTGTGAATTTTCAATCTTTATCCACTTCTCTAAATCTTGCTCATTTTTGTTTATATATGCTCAAATGTCTTCTGTCTTTAATATCACAAAAACAATTCTTTTGAGCATACTTTTTTATCTCTCCTTCACAACCAGAGTAATCTACACTGTATAAAATGTCCTCATTTCTCACGTCTTCAATTCATTCCATTCTGATTCCTAACCCAGAAAATTCAAAGAAATAGAACTTGCTAGGATCAACTATGATTTCCATTTTGGTAAATCTATTATTTTTCAGGCTGTCTCTTAACAGAACTCCCAGAAGCAACCAACAATAATAAAATCATTCCTATTACTGAACTGTAACTAGTTTTTCCATTCCTACAATTATTCTTCATTTCAATGACACCAAATTCTCCTGGCTATTTTTTTCTGCTTAACCACTCATTTTCCAGCTCTTACTGGATCATTGCCCTCTATCCAGCCTTTCTATTTTGGAGACCCTGAAGAGACCAAGTCTGATCATGATCCTCCCTTGTTTAACAGCCCTCATTGGCCTCCATGTGCTTTTATATTAAAAACTTAACTCTAAGATCACCCCGTGGGCTCTACACAATCTGGTTTCTCTCCAGACTCACCTTTATCAAATCACTCCCTTCCTTTCTCTGTTTCTTCAGATCCTTGACTGCTTCATGCTTTCTCTCATCCCAAGGCTTTCTTCTATCTGGAAAACTCACTTTCTCCTCTCCATTAACTCCTATTCATGTTTCAGATCTCAGCTAAAACACTGCCCCCGAACAGTCTTCCTTAATACCACCTCAAATCACACTCTCCTGCAGCAATCCCCAAACTAAATCATGTGCCTATGTTAAATACTCTCACATGAACTTGTACTTTTCCTTTGAAACATTAAGAACATCATAAGATTTTTAAAAAATTTTTCTAATGATTTGAATGATGTCTTATTTTCCACTAAGTTGTAAGCTCCGTGAAGGCAGGAACTATGACATTTTTCTGACCATTTGCTTTTGCCCAGCACTAGCAGAGTCCCTGACACATAACATGGGATCAATGGATTGTTGTGGAACAGTGTCTTTAATGCCATCTATCTTCCAGCCAGAGTGGAATACCTAGAGGAAAGTGTCCTGCTTTCCCACCGTTACATTTTTAAAAGTTTTTACAAACATTTTATGCTCTTATTTGAATTTTATGAATAGCTCTGTAACAGATAATTTTATTCCAATTTATCACATGAGAAAATTGTGGATCAAAGTCACACACTAGTAATTGGTAAAAATGAGATTTAATTTTAATCTCTACTCTTTAAACCTTTCCTGAGATATAATTTACATACCATAAATTTCACCATTGAAAGTGTACAATTCAATAGATTTTAATTTACTCACAGAATTGTGCAACCACCACTTTATTCTAAAATATGTTCTAAACGTTCTAATTTGAGAACATTTTCTCACATCCCAGAGAGAAACCTTGTACTCATTAGAGATCACGCTTCACCCCTTCCTTTCTTCCCCCAACCAGCCATTGGCAACCACTAATCTGCTTTCTGTATCTATGAATTTGTCTCTTCTGGACATTTCATATAGGTGGTTTCATACCATGCTCGATCTTTGTTACTAATTTCTTTTATCTAGAATAATGATTTTGAAGTTTATCCATGTTGTGCTATGTATCAGTACTTGATTCTTTTTTTGGTCCAATTATATCCCATTTTATGGACAGACCACATCTTGTTTGCCAGTTTATCAGTTCATGTGCATTTAGGTTGTTTTCACTTTTTGGTTATTATGTAAAATACTGCTATAAACATTCATATGCAGGTTTTTGTGTGGATGTATTTTAATTTCTCTTGAGTATCTACCTAGGATTAGAATTGTTGGGTCATAAAGTAATTCTATATTTAACATTTTGAGGAATAGCTATAAGAATTTTCCAAAGTGGCTGAATCATCTTACATTCCCACCAGCAATGGATGAGGGTTCCAGTTTCATTACACATTTACTGTACTCTTATTGTCTTTTTGATCATAGACATTCTTGAGAATGCAAAGTGGCAACCCGTTGCAGCCTTCAATTACATTTCCCTAATAACTAATGATGCTAAGCATCATTAAAAAGACTAACCATTCATATATTTGGAAAAATGTCTAGTCAATATCTTAAATTTTTTAATTGGTTATTTGTCTTACTATTATTGAGTTTTGAGAGTTCTTTATGAATTCTGAGTTCAAGTCCCTTATTAGGTATATGATCTGCAAATATTTTCTCCCAGTCTGTGAGTTGTATTTTCACTTTCTTGATGGTATCTTGTGAAACATAAATGTGTTTACTTTTGATGAAATACAATTTCATCAATTTTCTCTTTGATTGCTTGTGCTAAGAAATCATTGCCTAACCAAAGGTCACAAAGATTTATTCCTGTGCTTTTTATAAGAACTTTTTAGTTTTAGCTCTTGCATTTAACTCTTCGGTACATTTTGAATTAATTTTTGTGCATGGTGAAAAAAATAGGTCCTTCCTTCCTTTCTTTGTATTTTTTCCTTTCTTTCTTTAATCTGTCTTTCTTCCTTTCTTTCTTTTGCATGTAGATATCTAGTTGTCCTAGCAGTATTTGTTGGAAAGACTGTTCTTCCCCCATTGAGTTATCCTGACCACTTTCTCAAAGATCAATTGGTCACACAAATATTTTATGGGTCACTTCTGGATTCTCAGTTGTATTCCATCTATATGTCTATCCTTATGTCACTAATGCACTGTCTTGATTACTGTAGTAGCTTGGCAGTTTTGAAATCAGGAAGTGTGACTTCATCCACTTTCTTCTCCCCCCCCCCCCCCCCCCCC
>NW_007727133.1:207408-228853 GCF_000696425.1 Galeopterus variegatus | reverse complement strand
CCCCCCCCCGGGATTGTCTTGTTTAAGCTATTCTGAGTTCAAGCATTTCATTATAAATTTTAGGATAAAGGCGTACATTTCTGCAAAAAAAAAAAAAAAAAAAAAAAAAAAGAAAAGAAAAAAGAAAGGAAGAAAAGAAAAGAAAGAGGCCAGTAGGGGTTCTGATAGCAGTTGTTTTGAAGCTGCAGATCAATTTGGAAGGATCTACATGTTATTAAGTCTTTGATCACGGAATGCCTCTTTTTAAAAAATTTTTCTTTTTAGCTTTTTAAAAATTTATTTCATGTGTCTGTTGGCCTTTTGCATATCTTCCTTTGAGAAATGACTATTCAGTTTCTTTGCCCATTTTTTAAATAGGGTTATTTGTTTTTTTACTGTTAAGTTGTTTGAGTTCCTTGCATATTCTGGATATTAATCCTCTGTCAGATGTGTAGTTGGCAAGTATTTTCTCCCATTCTGTAGGTTGTCTTTTTCCTCTATTAATTGTTTCTTTTGCTGTACAGAAGCTTTTTAGTTTAATATAATCCCATTTGTTTATTTTCCTTTTGTTACCTGTGCTTTGGGGGTCATATTCATAAAATATTTGCCCAGTCCTCCTTCCTGAAGTGTTTCCCTGCATTTTCTTTTAGGAGCTTTATAGTTTCTGGTCTTATATTTAAGGCTTTAATCCATTTTGAATTGATTTTGGTGTATGGTGAGAGGTACAGGTCCTGTTTCATTCTTCTACACATGGATGTTCAGTTTTCCCAGCAGCATTTGTTGAAGAGGCAGTCTTTTCCCCAATGTATATTCTTGCTGCCTTTGTCAAAGATCAGTTGGCTGTAGATTTGTGGGTTCTCTATTCTGTTCCATTGGTCTGAGTGTCTGTTTTTATGCTAGTACCATGCTGTTTTGGTTATTATAGCTTTATAGTATGGTTTGAAGTCAGGTAATGTTATGCCTCCAGCTTTATTTTTTTTGCTCAATATTACCTTGGCTATTTGGGGTCCTTTGTTCTTCCTTATGAATGTTAGGATTGTTTTTTCTATTTCTGTAAAGATTGTCATTGGCATTTTGATGGGGATTGCATTGAATCTGTAGGTTGCTTTGGGAAGTATGGACATTTTCACAATGTTGATTCTTTCAATTCATGAACAAGGAATGTCTTTCCATCTTTTTGTGTCCCCTTTAATTTCTTTCAGCAGTGATTTGTAGTTTTCATTATAGAGATCTTTCACATCCTTGGTTAAGTTGATTCCTAGGTATTTTGTTTTATTTTTTTGTGACTTGTAAATGGGCTTGCTTCTTTTTTTTTTTGTCTTTTGTCTGTGTCCGGCAACGGATCGCAACCCTCAGTGTTGCCCCCGCACCGGACCGGGGACCGGCAATGGGACTGCAACCCTCGGTGTTGCTCTCGCGCCTCGCTCAGCCAGTGAGCGGGAACCGGTCTGTATGTGGGATCCGAACCCTCGGGCGGGAGCGCCGCTGCGCTTCCGAAGTGGCGCACTTATCCAGTGTGCCACCGGGCCGGCCCAGGGGCTTGCTTCTTTGATTTCATTTTTTGCTAATCCATTGTTGGCGTATAAAAATGCTACTGATTTTTGTGACTTGATTTTGTACCTTGCAATAGACACATGAAAAAATGCTGAACATCACTTGGCATCAGAGAAATGCAAATCAAAACCACATTAAAATACCATCTCACCCCAGTTAGACTGGCTATCATCAAAAAGACAGAGAACAACAAATACTGGCAAGGATGTGGAGAAAAGGGAACCCTCCTACACTGTTGTTGGGACAGCAAATTGGTGCAGCTATTATGGAAAATGGCATGGTGATTCGTTAAACAATTTCAGATCAAACTGCCATATGATCCAGCAATTCCACTCCCAAGTATATACACAAAGGAATGGAAAGCTTCATTTTGGAGAGGTATCTGCACCCCCATGTTTATTGCAGCTCTATTTACAATAGCCATGAGCTGGAACCAACCTAAATGTCCATCATCAGATGACTGGATAAGGGAAATGTTGTATATGTACACAATGGAATATTACTCTGCTATAAAAAATAATGAAATATTGCCATTCACAGCAACATGGATGAACTTAGAGAAAATCATATAAAATGAAATAAGCCAGGCACAGAAAGAGAAATACCATATGTTCTCACTCATAAGTAGGAGCTAAAATTATAAACATATAAATTAAAAAAAGAAAGAAAGATACAATATTCCCAATAATACATTGAACTTTCAAAAGGACAACTGGGGTTATGAAAGCAGGAAGGGAGGGTGATGGGAGGAATGGGAAGAATGGGTAAAGGGCCATGAACAGCAATGATAGTGTATATTATTGAATATAATAAATATTATTGAAAATAATAACTATTCTGATGTAAGCTTCATATAATGCACGTGGGTGTTGTTGCTCAACTCTGTACCCCACAGATATGTACAATCAACTTTGTTACAGTAAAAAGAAAAAAAAGCACAGAGAATAAAGGAGATCACATATTTTATTCCAAAAAAAAAACATTATATAAATTAACAAAGATTAGGGAAAGTTACTTAATAAAAGTAAAATATAATTTGAAAGAGAAAATGTAATAGTTCCTATGAGTTTTGAGTCTATTTTTAACATTAAAAATTAATAAAAAGGTTAAAAAAATTTATTTCAATGATGTTTTGTAGTTTTCAGTGTACAACTCTTTTACTTAAAAACATATTTCTATGTATTTTATTCCCTTTGATCCTATTTCAAATGAAATTGTTTTCATTTCCAGTGTATAGAAATACAACTAATTTTTGTACTTTTTAATTTGAAAATTGATCTTGTATCTGGAAATTGTGTTGAATGTGTTTATTATTTCTAATTAATTTTTCAGATTTCTTGATATTTTCTACGTACAACACCATGTCATTTGCAAATAGGAATAGTTTAATTTTCCCCTTTCCAATATGGATGCCTTATTTCATTTAATTGCCTAATTGTCCTGGCTGAAACCCTAAATACAATAGTGAATAGAAGTGATGAGTGGACCTTGTTGTGTTATTCTTGATCTTAAGGGAAAAGTATTCAGTCTTTCAACATTAAGTATGATGTTAATTGCATGTTTTCGTAGATGCTCTTCATCAGATTGAGGAAGTTCCCTGTATTACTAAATTGTTGGATGTTTTCAATTACAAAAAGGTTTCAGATTTTGTGTAATGCTTTTTCTGAGTTTTTATATGATAATGATAATGTGATTTTGGTCTTTTATTACTATGGTGCATTATATTAATTGATGTTTTTGTATAAATACAATTTTTACTCTTCTTTTCTTACTGGAGTATTCCTAACTCTAATATTCTGCTCTTTTGTTCACTCCATTGGTTCAGATTCTATCCACTTTTCCAGGCACATTCTTTTTTTTTTTTCCTTTTTATCTTTTTTCGTGACCGGCAACGGATCGCAACCCTCAGTGTCGCGCCCGTACCGGACCGGGACCGGCAACGGGATCGCAACCCTCGGTGTTGCGCCTGCACCTCGCTCAGCCAGTGAGCGACCGGTCTGTATGTGGGATCCGAACCCTTGGCGGGAGCGCCGCCGCGCTCCCAAGCGGCGCACTGTAGCAGTGCGCCACCAGGCCGGCCCTTCCAGGCACATTCTAATTCAAATTCCTTCAAGAATATACGCCCCATGGCAATTTGTATTATCCATGTGATTCTCTCATAATTTCTATTTTATCTTAGACATTCATGTACAAGTCACTTTTATATCACTTCACACTACATAATCACATATGCATGTGCTATATAGTAAGTGTTCTGATGAAACACATCCCATACTTGTAGATATCATAGAAAAATTAATCCTAGCAGAACAATACCTATAGAACATATATAGAAAAGTTGTTCAATGAATGTTTGTTGAGTTGCAAAAATTTTCCAGTTTTGTTTTTGTTTAAGCCCATCTTCTCATAACTATGGCATCAAAAGTGTTGATATAATCTCATTATACTGAAAACATGATAAATTCAAATTAATAATCAGATTTCCATTTTCACTGTCTTGTCATTTACTTGGGCTTTTCATCTTCTTGATGTAAAGCTATGGCAGATAGTTCAATATATGGGTGAATATTTCCAGAACATTTAAACAGAAAATTTATCTAAAAAGTGTATCCAACTGGAAAAAGGCATTTTCAATTTTAACTCAAACAGTCATAAGTTTGAACAATGTTAACATGACATATATCCAATCCTCAGCTTTCAAACATTGAAGACAGTTTTATAGCACTAAATTTAGCAGCTAAAAAAAAAAGGTAAAACGTTATCTGTCAAGCTCATGTGCTCAATGCATATGCTGAAAATCTAGTCCCCTTCTAACTTCTTTTAGAAGAGAGCTCCCTGCTCCCAAGTAATGGCCTAAGATGAGTAAAAAGTTTCTCATCAACTGCATCTGTCTTTCAGGCTCAAGTGCGAGTGACTCTTGTACACCCAGTTTGGAGACTGTGTGAAGTCTGGCCTAGGAGGTTTCATGCAGCTGCAGGAGGAAATGCTGTTCTGGCCTTGCTGTGGCCCTAAAGATGGTCTCAGCACATGGCTTGTGCTTTTTGCAGCGCAGCAGGTGAGATGACAGTGAAAGGGATTGAAGATGTGAGCCTTCTGTTAATGGGAAGGATTATGAAGTAAGGAACTATTTTATTCATTTTGTAGTCTCTGAATTCAGATATTTAAATGAAAACCCATTGGGTATAAATGAATTTGCTAGATGCTGGGGATGGTTTTGTTGGAAACATATGAATAAAGATGGAATGAATCACAATTCATTTTTTTCTTTTAGCCTTATTAAAGAATAGTTTAAAAATAAAGTCCAAACAGACATAGTCTATTTTCCTTCTTTTTTGTTTTTTACTAAAGAGTTGTTTTAATTTTTTTCTTAAGGAATCATGGACTAGATCAGATCAGGAGAAATGATTTCCACCAATTGACTGTGAGACCCTGAAAAAGTTATTTCACCACTTGTTCTTAATTCATTTGTAAAATGAGATTTGTTCTTTTTTTTTTTTTCCTTTTTGTCTCTTTTTTTTACTGACCAGTAACGGGATCGCAACCCTCGGTGTTGCGCCCGCACCGCGCTCAGCCAGTGAGCGGGAACCGGTCTCCACATGGGATCCGAACCCTCGGCGGGAGCGCCGCCGCACTCCCAAGCGGCGCACTCTCCAGTGCGCCACCGGGCCGGCCCGGTAAAATGAGATTTGACTAGAAGATCTTTAAGATGACTTCTACTTCTCAAATTCTATAATTCTGCCTCTACTGTTCATCCCACTGCCCTGCCAATATGTGAATTTAATATCATGACTCTAATAATATTATCAGGGGATAGTCAAATATTTATCCGTAAGTGTACTTGCTACAGTGTTACTGAATACATCAGCCTACTCAGAGCCTGAAAATGTGAACAGGAACTAATGGGAAGTTCGACTACATTCTTTTTACAAAGAAAGTACACACAGAGCAAGTTAACAGGACACAGAAAAATTCAGCTGTGTGATTGACAATTAGCAAATTAAGAACACTTTCCATATGTAGAGGAATGAAACTTGATCCATACCTCTCTCCGTATACCAAAATCAACTCAAAATGGATTAAAGACAAAGACCTGAAACTTTAAAACTCTTAGAAGAAAACAGAGGAAACACTCCAGGATGTAGGGCTGGGCAAAGAATTTATGAATAACACCCCAAAAATACAGACATCAAAAGAAAAAGTGAACTGGGATTATATCCACTAGTTTGGAAAATTGATATAGATTTGCTGTATTGAAGACTTTGCTCATTTTTTTTTTTCTGGTGGCTGACTGGTACAGGTATCTGAACACTTGACCTTGGCAGAGTGCTCATGTGCTAAGTGAGCAGACTATGTGCTAAAGAATATGACTGTTTCTGTTGGTGTTTTTTAAATATTTTACTTGGGGTGAAGGAGAATTCTGTGGTCAAGTAACTTTGGATACTCTTTATACTACCCCTACCTTTCAGAGATTTACAATGGTACATATTAATTAAAAGTTCTGAGAAGTGCTTCAATTACAATCACATATTCTCAAACCTACATGGCCATAATAACTTTTATTCTATAGAGCACCAGAGTACCCAGAGGCTTTAGGAATGTAGATTCAGAAATGTTAATTTCCAGTAATGTTTTCTTATTGGTTAAATGCTCCAGAAGCTTTATTATATTAAGATAGTCAAGCCATATTGTTTTTGCACTTTTTCCTTTGACATCTTATTATATGTCATCTCATAATTTATGGCTCAATTTTTGTGAACACATTTTATCTGTTTTTCTGGTTATTTTCCTCTTCCCATTTGTTTTCCCAGTTTTTTTTTTAAAGCATCTCACCTGCAAGCCAACATTTCCTTTCTAATTATTCCTATTAAATGGTTCTGATATTTCTTATATTTTAGAAAAAGTATGTTTTGTCACTTCTGTATTTAGTTTCTGCTCTAGTGTTAAGTATTTTAATTCGCTGGGGGGCAATTGTAGGTATTGAGTTAGCTTAAATATAGCAGCACAATCTTTTTTCTTTGTACTCAGAGGAAGTCATGGAGATGGGTAAAATCTACTATCTGTACTCCAGAATTTATTGAAAGAAGAAATGCAATATAGCTATGCAAATAATTACCCCAGTGAGAGAGACATTTATTCTAATCTTGAGATTCAGCTTACCCAGGAAACCTCTCAGCAACTGACTCCAGCTCATTCTAATTCTTCCCTGGTGGTTGTTTCTTCAGAATAAACTTATTTTATCTTACTTTCTTAGCTGTCCTGTGTGTTTCTGGCATGTCTCCTCATGAGATCTTAACTCCTTGTGAGAGGTACTGTAAATATTTTTGCATGTTTGCACATCCACAATATTATGTTTTCAATGATTATTTTTGAATGAATGTAGGAACAGCTAAAGGAATAAACAAAACAAAACAAACACACACACACAAAAACACCAAAACACCATGCCTCCACTTGAATTCAATTTATGAATTACAAATTGAACATTTGAAATTTGGTGGGCAGGAAGAACTAAATTCTATAGAAGTGATGTTCTACAATGAGAGGAAAATCATTAAGAGAAAAGGTTGCACATCTCTTCACAATAACAATTTCTTTAGATTATTTGTATGAACTGTGTCTCAAGAGCTGTGCTTCACAGCAATCAGAGGCAAACATCATGCCTATTTCAAAGTGGTAAGGGATTTGCTTAAGAGAACACAGCAAAGCCTCAGGGTGAAGCCCCGTCTGCTTCCAAAGGCTGTGGCCAGCCACCATTCTACCATGATTGAAGGGCCGGGCTCTCTGGTTCAGATAGCGTCACTTTCTATACATGGTGAGGCTTAACTAGTCTCTCCTTTAGGAGTGATATTGAGAAGCTTCATAATTTTCAGCTGAGAATTGTGGTTATGAATATAAAGCCAACAGCAAAAATGATAAGTGACTTCTGGTTATTACTCATTTTTCCTATAAAATAAATGGTTTTGATTAAGCCTGGCTAAATGTCATTGCATGAATTTGGTGATACTAAATTTTTTCTGCAAATAAGTTTTTGGTATGTTACAAAGTAGCCAAGTATAACTCAGATGGTCTTTTTCGTGAAATGGATAATAATACCAATAGCTTTTTATAGTGCATGGAGAAGGTTAAGGAGAAGATATAGACTTAAATAAGCCTGGATGTAGGCTCTGAATTCCATTCAGTCTAAGCTCCAAATATTAGGAAGTAAATTTCAGTAAATCTAAATGATTTTTTATCTGATAGTTTCCTTCAAAATCTGATATTGACTACAGCTTGCCTTTCTGTGCTCGGATGCTTTTATTGACTTTTCTATTCAGTGCCTGTGCTGCAGTACCGAAGTGATTGAACCAGTGTATTTTCCCTTTGGGATTATTGTTGGAATCTTGGAAATCTTACAGATGCATTTGTTACATTTCCAAAATTTTAGTGCTTGCTTAACCAACCAGGGATTTGCTACTTCATGCAGTGGGGTTCAGGGGAAGGAAATAACTTACTGGAGCTAATATGGATAGTTTCAAAGTTGCATCATAGTTTCTGTTAATGGAGCTTATTATCTCAGAGAAAACCACACTATTAAAACAGTTTCAGTCAGCTTGTAAGAGTGTGGTGATGACTTCTGTGGCTGTGGTGCTCGTTGTTATTTTTCTTCTCTTTAAACCATATAATCTTTCATCTCTTCCTTGGTTTCTTTAAATTTGCTAATTCCCACTGCCATCACCCCATCCTCCACATGCAATTTCTCCTTTTTCCTTGAATAATTGAAAAAAAATCCCCCTTTTTTAAATTGTTAAAACTTTCTATGTTATTTTTTATGTATATCATACTGTGAGTTGATTTACTTAATAACTGGTAAATTTGAAGTCATGGCTCTAAATTATTTAAAGTATAATGTTATTGTGTTTTTGTGAACCTTGAAACAATGTGATATTTCATTTTTTATGTTATTATGAGACTCCCTGAACTCTTCTTTTAGATATCTGTACAGAGCTTTTACTTCTATTCTTATCTCTTTATCACTCTTTTTCTTTTCTACCTTATCTTAGTCTGCTCCCAAATTGGAGTCTCTCCCTATTTTCTACTTTTTCTACTTTCTGACCAATTCTTTAACAGATTAGGAAATATATAGTGATTGCTCTCCATTCTAAAGGGTCCATGTGTACAAGTGAAATAAAATACTAAAAGAAGCAGGTTAAAAAAAATTTGATTATTTTTCCTAAAAGAAATTCGGATTATTGCACAATCACTTTCTATGTATTTTTTACTAACTTCTGAAAGCAGCCCTATGAGATATGTTTTAGTAGCCTCAAGCCTAGATTTACAAGTGAGGAAATAGAGGCTTAGAAAGATTAAATAACTGTCTCAAATTCATAGAGCTATTGAGTCATGTCTTAGTTAGGATAGATTAGGCTTTGCTGTAGGAATAGAGAATTCCTGAAACCTGACTGGTTTAAACCAGCAAGTCTGTTTCCCACTTATACCACAGTCTGATGTAGGTTGGAATGCCTTCCCATCTTATGATGATGGCACCTGGAACAAAACCTTGAAGGACACCTTGGCAGGGGAAGAGAAAGATGGTAGAGGCAAACAGGCCTCTTGATCTTCTTGATGTGAAATATTTATGTGAATATTTATCTTCTAGATGTGAAAGCAAAGCCTTTCATCGTCATTTGATGAGGAACCAGAACTACCCCATGACTCCAACCTAACCAAAAAGGAGTTTAGGCACATGGAGAATTCAATGAACCCTAAATGTTTCTGCCATGTGGTGAAACAGATTGAATTCAGATTACTAAAAGTCCAAAGTTCGTTCCACAGCATCACATTATGCTTTTCCTAATAATTTCCATTTTAGTAAATAATGAAATTACTTTTCGGGATTCCTTTCATAAGTGAACACTGACAGGGTTCTGTCTCACAAATAAATAGATAAAAACACACATAAAAGTTAATGATAACATGCAGGGGATTTTGTACAATGTTTATTTTATTAGCCTAATATTTTATAATGAATCATTTTCTATTATCTTCCAAAAATACATTTGAATGGATGTACCATAATTTGTCAAAACATTTCTATTGTTGCAAATTTAAGCTGTTTGAACAATTTGATGATTATAAATAACACTGCTATTGTGCTTCATGTACAGTTTCTTAACTTAATTTCAGAACACATTCATTTCAGATATATTTCATTTTTTATTTTTTCCTGGTGATTGGCTGGTGCAGGGAACCAAATCCTTGATCTTGTTGTTACACGGCCGTACCCTAAACAACTGAGCTAACTAGCAAGCCCTTCATATAGATTTCTTTTTTATTTTATTTAAAGTTTTTATTTATTATTAGCATATTCATTTTTACAAATCATGGTATCTCTTTATGCCCTTTGCCAGACCTATCGCTTCCCAAACCCTTCCCTCCCTACCCCCATCTCTAGTATCCTTAGGTTTGTTCTCCCTTTCTAAAAGTTCAGTGTATATTTGTGGTCCTTTCTTTCTTTCCTTCATTCCCTTCTTCTTGCCTCCTTTCCTCCCCCGACCCCACCCTTCCCTTCTCACCCCACTTCCTTTCCTTCCTTCCTAGCAGCCAGTTATGAATGAAAACATGCAGTATTTCTGTTTCTTTGGCTTATTTCACTTACATAATTTTCTCTAGACTCATCCATGTTGCTACAAATGGCAGAATTTCATTCTTTTTTATGGCTGAGTAGTATTCCATTGTGTATTAAATGGCAGTTATTGACTCAAAGGATAATAACAACTTTAAGGCTCCTTACAAATATTACACAATTGCTTCTTAGAAGTGTTGCACCAGTTTGTACATTATCAGGTGTGTATGAGAATAAGCTTATTACATTTTCCTGGAATTTTGTATATACTTGGTGATTATTTGAATGTGGGTCTTAATTCTCGTTCTCTTGTAACTGAATTATTGTTTTTTTTCCTTCTGTGAAAAAAAACTGTTATTGTTTTTATTAACTTCCAGCTATATCTCAAAATTATATTTTTTCCTTGCTTATGGAAATTTCCATGTTTGCCTTTGATACTGAAAATAGTCCTAGATGTCCTTATCCCTCTTATCTGTTCCCTCAATTCCTGCATTCATATCAATTATTAGCAAAAGCTTATTCTTTTTCTCTTCTCTTAGTAAGTCCTTTTCTCCTTATGTGTTTTGCTAATGAAATTTTAGATGGCAGGATGTGCACATGTGGAAGAATTCCAATAGTAAGAAAATATAGGCACAAGAGTAATACAATGACAGTTATTAGGTCTTTGCATTAGGATGCAAATGCATTTAGAATCTCCTAGATGAATTCCACATAGGGTGGAATTAAATAATGTCATAAAACACCAATGACAGGATTAGCAATCTGTTTCTCCTTGTATCTGGTTAAATCACACTTTGACAAGTTAATAGTTCAATTATTTTCATAAGACACTGATATTGGAAATCCCCTCAGGAATGTCAAATTCGTAAAAATCGTTCCTATCTCAGGAAACTGACCTCTGCTTTATTCTAGGAGCTATATTTCCAATCTTCTACCTTCTTTTTTTCCATCTGTTTTATTTAATCAACATAAATGCAGCTTCCCATACCTACTCTATCGATTTTCGTAATGGATTTCAGTAGTCCTCACAGAAAGAAGCAAAGACAGTTCCCTCTTATTCTCTGATTGATGCATTCTTTCAGTACACATGACAAAGTGATAGATGTACTTAGTTAACTTTCTCCGAAATCATTAATGCCACACTCACTGGTTAGCTACTCAAGGACTGGTTAAATAGTTGTCATGCATTTGCTACCTGAAACACGGCGATATTGAATAAGGAGCCCATTAATTTTCTTTTAAGATCAACTCCAAAGGATAGGTGTGAAATGTGTAGTTAGAAAAGAAGTGGAAGAATATACCATAGGCTTCAGAGAGACACTGGATACTGCAAAATTACAACCTGAGCCTTAGATTAAAGAAGAGAAAGTAAATTGATTTTCTCTGAATTTACACTCAGAAAAATTGTTTAAAATGCTAACAAGTTTTCTTGCAAGACATAATTTAGCTGAGCTCTCAGGTATACACATATAACATGTAAGTTTCAATCTTAAACCCACAAATACACTTAAGCAGTAGATGGCAAATTTTTGTTTTAAGAAAAGCCTCTTTTGAGACAGAAATGGAGAATGTAGCAAATGTGCAGATTGAATTAAAAGGTAATACTTTCATAGTTACCAAAGGAACTTAATGAATCAATAATTAATGCTCCAGAAAAATGGGGGAAAAAGTTACTGACCTAGAAAAGATCTACCAATTACTAATACTTTCTAAGGTGATTTAATAGTTTTCTTCTACATTGCATATCAATATTACTCACATAGACTCTTCAAGGTATAATTGGATTTTCCCTTATGAAATAAAAGCTATGGTTTGTCTTTAGCTTGAACCCAATATAATTTTTCTACTATAGTTAATGAGGCAGTAACTAAAGTATAAGAACCAGTTTGTCAATTGAATACTATGCAGCCTTAAAGGCTTAAAAATGCTTATTAGCTTTTTCTCCTACTTTATCCCAGTTTCTATGTCCAGTTGAACAACAAAGAATCTTTTCCTGATATAGAGCGTTTTCTGTTTGGGGGGAAAATACTTTTACAGACAGATAGGAAAGAGAAACAAGTAACAATGCTTTATATATGTCTTATTATATCCATAGAGTAATGTGGCCTACTAATGGCCAAACAAAAGCAACAAACACTTCTAAATAGCAAGCCTCTAACTGAACAAAGTTATTTGTTGAAAGAATCAAAAATCGAAAAGATCTAAAGGGATGAACTACATTGCACAGCTTTTTGTAGGGAGAAGGAACAAGGTATGGGACATTGTCCTAGCATGGCCATCAGAAATTTGTAACTGATGGGGGAAAGATGACAGACCACATGTAGGCATACCTTGTTTTACTGTGCTTTTCTTTATTGCTCTTTACAGATATTGCAATATTTTAGAATTGAAGGTTTGTGGCAACCTTGCACTGAGCAAGTCTATTAGAGTTATTTTTCCAACCACATGTGCTCACTTCCTGTCTCTGTCACATTTTGGTAATTCTTGCAATATATCAGTCTTGTCGTGACTATAATGTCTGTGCACCTGTGTGTGCAAACGCGTGCATGCAAGTGCACTCCCAGCCCTTGCTTCTTTGTAAGTCGAGGTAAGGTTAAGTTCAGTCATGTAGTTCTACCTTTAAAGTTTCTTTCTTTTTAATGAATTCTTAGAGGCAGTAAATAGATAAAGCCATTAAAAATCAGTTCAAGCTGTGACCTTCTGAGTAAGGGGAGGTGATGTCATATGACCTTTATTTTAAGTGTGAAATCAAATCTACATAAAGCACAGTGCTCAGTTCCTCTGAAAAAGCTGAGACGGAAATTTAGACACAAAGGGAGCAAATATGCCAAAACTCAAACTTTAAATCATCAATGGCACCTATAAACATTAATCCATGTGCCCATTTTCAAACATGTTGCATGAGGGAAAAGCAATACTATAGGTTTGGCTTGCTTCAAAACAAAAAGGATGCCTGTATGTTTCTCGAAAATGGCATTTGGTAATATTTCTTCACTTTACAGAATTATTATAACATTCATAAGTGCCTGGAAGAAACCAACACTTTATAAATGATGTTTGATTAGCTAATATTAATTTTTTTCCATAAACATTTAATCATGAAAAACACCATGTTGAACCATGAAAAGTTTGGGGTTGACCTAATACCGATCTGCTTTTTATTTACCAGAAAACTTTTTCTCTAAATTTTTTGGAGTAACAGGGAAAAAAATCAGATTTTCTTTTTTTTTTTTACAATGAAAATCTTATATAGGTCATACATAAAAGAATTACAACCTTCTTTAGGTCATGGAATCATTTTTTTTCTTTTTTAATTGTACATTTTTATGGGGATACAGTTTGTTGTTTCAATACATGGATATATTGAATACTGATCCAATCAGAATAGTTAGCATATTCATCACCTAAACATTTATCATTTCTTTGTGGTCATAGCATTCAATATCTTCTTTTCTGGCTATCTTGATATATGCAGTACAATATTATTAGCTATAGTCACCCTAGAGCACCAGAACTTATTCTTCCTATCTAACTGTAACTTTGTGCCCTTTTACCAACATCTCCCTATCCCCCAACCCTCCCTTTCCCAGCCTCTGATAACCATCATTCTCTCTATTTTTTCTTTCTTCTTAATTTACTTTTTCTTAATTGACCCATGATCATTGTATATATTTATGGAGCACAATGTGATATCTGGGTACATTTGTACAGTGTGCAATGATCATATCAAGATATTTAGCATATCCATCACTTCAAACATTTATCACCTCTTCATGTTGGGAATACTCAAAATCCTCTCAATTAGCTACTTGAAGTTATACAGTAATCTTTTGTTGACTGTAGTCCCCTTATATTGCCATAGAACACTAGATCTTACTCTTCCTGTCTCTCTACAACTTTGTATCCATTGACCACCCTCTCTCCATTCTTCCTCTCTCCTCCCTTTACCCCCTTTAGTAACCACTATTCTACTCTCTACTTCTGTGAGATCAACTTTTTTAGCTTCCACATATTAATGAGGACATGTGGTACTTCTCTTTCTGTACCTGGCTTATTTCACATAACATAATTTTCCCCAAGCTAATCCATGTTGTTGCAAATGGCAGAATTTCTTTTTTTTTATGTCTGAGTAGTATTCCATTGTGTATATATACCACATTTTCTTTATCCAGTCATCTGTTGATGGACTTTTAGGTTGGTTCCAACTCTTGGCTATTGCGGATACAGCCGTGATAAACATGGGAGTGCAGGTAGACCTTGGACATGTTGATTTCCATTCCTTTGGAGATATACCCAGTAATAGGATTGCTGGGTTGGATGGTAGTTCTGAGATAGAAGGTGCTCAGTTTCCCTGGGTTCAGGATTCAAGGCACTCCCCTGGATCTCAAACCACTCTCCTAGGACAGAAGCCCCTCCTCTGAGTCCTGAGCTACTACTGCTTGTTGCACCTATTTTCGGCACCAACACCTAGAGACTGAGACCGTGGAATGTAATCCCAGTGGCTGAGCATGCTCAGTAGAAAGAAGTTTGTCTTTGAATGACCTTCCACTGGAGGTGCTAGAGAGTACTGAGTATATTTTAAGTATACTCAGTGTATATGCTGGAATATGACCACCGATCATGCTCCAGAAGGAACAAACAGAGCATGTATAAGGCTAGAGTTATGTAAGAGTTATATAACTGGGAACTGCCCACTTAGTTAAATATTCATAGATAACATGAATATGTATAGATAGCCAATTGCAAAAGCTGGAAGCAAGGACAAAGCAGGACTGCTGCTCATTATTGAGCCAGCCTGCACTTTGTCTGTGAAGTATGTATTCCTTACTCTTTGCATTAAACTTTTTTTCACTTTCTACTCTGACTCTGCTTTTGAATTCTTCCTGTGGCAGAGTCAAGAACCTGGTAGGGGACAGGGTTGAAAGTTCAGTGGCCTAACTTCCCCAGACCCTCTCCTCTGGTAACAAAATGACAAGAAGGATTTAGAATGTTATGTAAACTTAGTTGATAAAGCACCATCAGGTTTGAGAGGATTGACTCCAATTTTGAAAGAAGTTCTACTGTGGGTAAAATACTATCAGACAGCATGGCATTCTACAGAGAAATTTTTTGTGAAAGGAAGACTCAATTGAAGCAGCAAACTCCATTGTTGTCACATTTTCTGAAATTGCCATAGCCACCCCAGCCTTCAGCAACCACCATCCTGGTCAGTCAGCAGCCATCAATATCAAGGTGAGACCCTCCACTGGCAAAAAAATTCTGACTCACTGAAGGCTCAGATAATCTTTAGCATTTTTAAATTAAGATATGTACTTTTGTAAGACTTTATTTATTGTTATTTATTGCACATTTAATATACTACAGAATAGTGTAAACATAACTTTTATAAGCACTGGGAAACCAAAAATCTCATGTGACTCACTTTATTATGATATTTGCTTTATTGCAGTAGTCTGGAACTGCATCTGCAATATCTTTGAAGTATGCTTGACTAGAAAAATTAGTTATTAAAAGTATTCATCTATTCATTCAACAAATATTTATTTTGCAACAACTATATTCCTAATATACTTCTAGAGTCTGGGGAAGAAAATATTGAACAAGATAGACAACAGAACTTACATACTGCTGAGGCAGGAGACAGAAAATAAACAAACACAGAAACAGCTTCAGAAAGGGGCACAGTAAAGGTTAACAAGGCAATAGGTTAGATGATGACTGTCAGGAGTAAAGTGTAGGTTTTTGAGATATAATGGTTTGGCAAGTCCTCTCATAGGGAATGGCTTTTGAGCAGAAACCTGATGATGGGAAAGAACCAGTCATTGAAAGATCTGGTTGAAGAGTGTTCTGGGCAGAAGAAACAGCAAGGTTAAAGCCTTGGAGGTAAAAACAAAATTCAAGAATGGCANTGGACTTAATAGATAAATGTTGAGCATGTTCGGAGTGCTCCGCTTACCAGCTGCTCCCACAGCTCTCTCCCTCTCCTAGGACCTCCCTCTTCACTGAGACACAGCAATGTTGAGATCAGGTGAATTAATAATCCTACAATGGCCTCTAAGTGTTCAAGTGAAAGGAATAGTCCCGTGTCTTTCACTTTAAATCAAAAGCTAGAAATGATTAAGCTTGTTAAGGAAGACATGTCAAAAGCTGAGACAGGCCAAAAGCTAGGCCTCTTGCACCAAACAATAGCCAGGTTGTGAAAGTTTTTGAAGGAAGGAGAGCTACTGCAGTGAAAACACAATTTATAAGAAAGCAAAACAGCCTTATTATTGATATGGAGAAAGTTTTAATGGTCTGGAGAGAGGATCAATGGAGCCGCAGCATTCCCTTAAGCCAAAGCCTAGTCTTAACTCTCTTCAATTCTATGAAGGCTGAGAGAGATGAGCAAGCTGAAGAAGAAAAGTTGGAAGCTAGCAGAGGTTGGTTCATGAGGTTTAAGGAAAGAAGTTGTCTCCATAACATAAAAATGCCAGGTGAAGCAGCAAGTGCTGATGTAGAAGCTGCAGCAAGTTATCTAGAAGATCAAGCTACATTAATTGATGAAGGTGGCAACACTAAAGTACAGGTTCAATGTAGACAAAACAGCCTTCTATTGGAAGAAGATGACATTTAGTAGTTTTGTAGCTTCAAAGGACAGCCTGACTCTCTTGTTAGGGGCTAATGCAGCTGGGGACCTGAAGTTGAGGCCAATGCTCATTTACAATTCCCAAAATCCTAGGGCTCTTAAGAATTATGGGAAATGCACTCTACCTGTGCTCTATAAATGAAACAACAGTCAGGATGACAGCTCATCTGTTTATAGCATGGTTTACTGAATATTTTAATCCCATTGTTGAGACCTACTGCTCAGAATAAGATTCCTTTCAAAATATTACCACTCATCTATAATGCACCTAATCACCCAAGAGCTCTGATAGAAATGCACAGTATGATTAATGTTGTTTTCATGACTGCTAACATAATATCTACTCTGCAGCCCATGGATCAAGGAGTTATTTTGACTTTGCAGTCTTATTATGCAAGAAATACATCTTGTAAAGCTATAGATGCCATAGACAGTGATTTCTTTGATGGACCTAGACAAGATAAATTGAAAACCTTCTGGAAAAGATTCACCATTCTAGATACCACTAAGAACATTCATGATTTATGGGAGGAGGTCAAAATATTAACATAATCAACTTCGTGGAAGAAGATGATTCCAACCCTCATGGATAACTTGAAGGGGTACAAGACTTCAGTGGAGAAAGTAACTGTAGATGTGGTGGAAATAGCAAGAGAACTAGAATTAGAAGTGCAGACTGAAGGGCTGACCCTGTGGCTCACTCAGGAGAGTGCGGCACTGGGAGTGCCGAGGCCGTGGGTTCAGATCCTACATAGGGATGGCTGGTGCACTCACTGGCTGAGCGTGGTGCAGGCGACACCATGCCAAGGGTTGCGATCCCTTTACTGGTCAAAAAAAAAAAAAAAAAAAAGAAGTGCAGACTGAAGACATGACTGAAGTGCTGCAATTTCATGATAAAACTGTAATGGATGAGGAATTGTGTCTTATGGATGAACAAAGAAAATGGTTTCTTGAGATAAAATCTAGTCCTGTGAAGATGCTCTGAACATTGTTGAAATTGAGATAAGAGGAGCTCAGTTTCCCAGAGTCTGGTTCTCAGGCCACTATTCTGAGTCTAAAACCACTCCCCTGGAGCCCACACCCCTCCCCTAGGCCCTGAGCCAAAAGAGAGCTACTGCTGCATGCTGCACCTATTTTCAAGAGCAACATGGGAAGACTGAGACCACAGGTTGTAAGTTTGATCAATTTCAGTGGTCGAGCATGCTCAGTAGAAAGAAGTTTGTCTTTGAATGACCTTCCACTGGAGGTGCTAGAGAGTACTGAGTATATTTTAAGTATACTCAGTGTATATGCTGGAATATGACCACCGATCATGCTCCAGAAGGAACAAACAGAGCATGTATAAGGCTAGAGTTATGTAAGAGTTACATAACTGGGAACTGCCCACTTAGTTAAATATTCATAGATAACATGAATATGTATAGATAGCCAATTGCAAAAGCTGGAAGCAAGGACAAAGCAGGACTGCTGCTCATTATTGAGCCAGCCTGCACTTTGTCTGTGAAGTATGTATTCCTTACTCTTTGCATTAAACTTTTTTTCACTTTCTACTCTGACTCTGCTTTTGAATTCTTCCTGTGGCAGAGTCAAGAACCTGGTAGGGGACAGGGTTGAAAGTTCAGTGGCCTAACTTCCCCAGACCCTCTCCTCTGGTAACAAAATGACAAGAAGTTTAGAATGTTATGTAAACTTAGTTGATAAAGCACCATCAGGTTTGAGAGGATTGACTCCAATTTTGAAAGAAGTTCTACTGTGGGTAAAATACTATCAGACAGCATGGCATTCTACAGAGAAATTTTTTTGTGAAAGGAAGACTCAATTGAAGCAGCAAACTCCATTGTTGTCACATTTTCTGAAATTGCCATAGCCACCCCAGCCTTCAGCAACCACCATCCTGGTCAGTCAGCAGCCATCAATATCAAGGTGAGACCCTCCACTGGCAAAAAAATTCTGACTCACTGAAGGCTCAGATAATCTTTAGCATTTTTAAATTAAGATATGTACTTTTGTAAGACTTTATTTATTGTTATTTACTGCACATTTAATATACTGCAGTATAGTGTAAACATAACCTTTATAAGCACTGGGAAACCAAAAATCTCATGTGACTCACTTTATTATGATATTTGCTTTATTGCAGTAGTCTGGAACTGCACCTGCAATATCTTTGAAGTATGCTTGACTAGAAAAATTAGTTATTAAAAGTATTCATCTATTCATTCAACAAATATTTATTTTGCAACAACTATATTCCTAATATACTTCTAGAGTCTGGGGAAGAAAATATTGAACAAGATAGACAACAGAACTTACATACTGCTGAGGCAGGAGACAGAAAATAAACAAACACAGAAACAGCTTCAGAAAGGGGCACAGTAAAGGTTAACAAGGCAATAGGTTAGATGATGACTGTCAGGAGTAAAGTGTAGGTTTTTGAGATATAATGGTTTGGCAAGTCCTCTCATAGGGAATGGCTTTTGAGCAGAAACCTGATGATGGGAAAGAACCAGTCATTGAAAGATCTGGTTGAAGAGTGTTCTGGGCAGAAGAAACAGCAAGGTTAAAGCCTTGGAGGTAAAAACAAAATTCAAGAATGGCAATAAATTGAAGAATTGAAAGGAAGTGTAGCTGGCGCTCATTGCTGTGTGTATGGTATGGGCAGAAGCTGGGGAGATGGTAAGACACTCTCAGACAAAGCTGTGATAATTTTGGCCATCATAGTTTCCCAGTCGCTTTAGCTAGTATGTCATGTCACACTCAAATGCCTCGGCAGAAGCTGGGGAGATGGTAAGACACTCTCAGACAAAGCTGTGATAATTTTGGCCATCATGTTTTCCCAGTCGCTTTAGCTAGTATGTCATGTCACACTCAAATGCCTTAGCTTTATGACCTGACATATTAGAATAATAAAGCTGTGTGTCTCTTATTCCCTTTCTATTGATTTTGTCCACAGAGATCATCATAGTGTTATTAGGATTTCCATCTAGTACTTACTCCTCTTTACTGGTTTTTTGAACAATCAATACCCTTTGTCTAGAGAGCGGAAGCCATCTTTATTTCTATCTCTTTTTGGTAAGCATGCAAGAAGGATCACTCTTGCATTGGAAACCAAACAATTGCTGTGAAGTACAAGTAATAAAATCGTGTTTCTCTGGTACATACTAGCAAACTACATTGTTTACTTGGAAAGAATCACTATTGCTCTTCGCCAAAGCATTGTAATCACAGGCACTCCAAATTACACATCATGGCTAGGCTGCCTTCATTAAGGCAAAGGTGAGTCCTGAGGCAGTCGTTTATTTGGAGAAGAGAGCTACCCTTTAAATCTAGGTAGATGTGGACCCTTAAATCCAGGTAGATGTGATTTGCCTATTTCTGAGTTTTGCTCAAAAACACCCATTTTAAGAGGAAAAACCATTTACCGTAGCATCTTTCCATGACACAAGTTTCTATCCACTTTCATAACCCTGCATTATCATTGTTAAAATGCATGATATAACTTGTATATGTGCCGTGTGATTAAACATGAAGTGTTTCCTCTCATGCTTGAGCTATCTTTAGAAATGACGTCTAAGCATTGATAAGTAGTGTTCTGTATGTTTTCTTCCTTTTGTGTGTCTTTACTGGGGTACTAAATTACTCAGTAAATATGCATTCTACACCCCCCAATATAAGTTTTATAAGTCAATACAAATACAATATAATTTAAAATCCACACTCACAGCTAGAATTTGGAAAAAAATACATATGGCTTGAGGCAGATTATGTAAAATTAAAAGATGGCAGAAAATAAGAAGGACTACTGCAGCCCAGTTAGTTTCCATCTGCTTTATCTTTTAGAATCATCCATGTATTCTTTAATTTTTATCGATGAGTATCTACTATATGCCAAGAGATATTTCAAGCATTTGTTATACATACTGCGCTAGGGGGTCAAGAAGCAACTAGATAAGTACACTGCAATATTATAGTTGCTACAGTAGAGTAATGTAGAAACTACAGGAGGAAAATATCAGAAGGGCCGTCCAAGTCTGATGGTGGAGGTCAAAGATGACTTTCAGAGGAGGCAGCCCTTGAGAAGATACTCGATGCAGGAGTTTTCCTTTTACACAACTCCAGGTAGTATATTTTAGGGAGAGGAAACAAAATACACAAAGGTATATACTCATTACTGAGTAGAGTATATATAAGAAGAAAAAAAAATGGTTCTTTTTTAAAAATTGGATGAAGAGAAATAGTAGATATATTTGGACAGTCTGTAGAGACCAAACTGCAAAAAATTTTGCATGCCAAGCAAAGGAATTTAGTTTTAATCTGTAAACAAAGGGTTATTTTGGATAATTTTGCATAATATAATTACAGAATGAGATTTTAAAAAATTACCAAGATGCCTTTGATGAGCAGCCATTGAACATGACAAAAGGTGAAAGATCTTGGTGAGAAATGAAACCTTGAGAGGAGATACTGACAGCCTGAGGTAAGAAAGTAACAGTAGAAATGGAGAGGGGAGAATACAAGTAAGAATAATTTAGGAGGAAAACTGTCAGAAACTAGTAATTAATGAGATGAAGTATTTTAAGGAGAATTACTGGGTTTGGGCTTGGAAAATAAGGGTATGTGGTGACATTCACCAAGACAGAATAAACATAGATATTAAGAAATAGAACAATTACAAGTATTTTTTT
>NW_007727133.1:204482-206501 GCF_000696425.1 Galeopterus variegatus | reverse complement strand
CTCAGGAGAGTATCTGGGCTGGAGATACACATTTGGACTCCAGGAATATAGCTCAAAAAATGCATAGTTACAATTTTGATGTAGAATAAAATAGACCCCGAGAATAGAACATATTGGAATATTTAATTACTTCAATACTTAAGGTAAGAAGAAAGAAAAAAATCCTTAAAATATGTTGAAAGTGAGTGACTAGAGATGTGAAAATGGAGTTGGAGTACAATGGAGTTGGAGAAATGTGGGAAGGAACAAGTCTCAAGAAGGCCATTCACGGACCCCTTTGTCAAATTGCTGAGCTCTGCCAAGGGTAACGAGAACTGGAAAGAGGTTGCTTGGATTTGACAAATGTGAAATTATTTGATGATTTAAATGAGATACATCAATTAAGTGGTAAAAGCTTTACAGACTTTAAGGGGAAAATTATCATACGGTAATGAGGGTAATAAAAAACAAGTGAAGTGTTTTTAAAAAGGTGTGGTGAACTTAAGCACATTTACCTGATGCAGAAAATAAGACAATGAAAAACAAAATCATAAGTATACAGTAAATTTAGGATTTTTTCAAAAGGAAGTCTTCCTTGATGGGCAGGAGGAAATAGGGCCAACAGAGATGAATATGCTACTGTCAGATGTGGGGAGAGATTTCCTCTTTTCCCCATTAAGCAGGAAATACATGCATCAGTTTTAAACACAGGACATCACTAAGCAGGAAATTGACAGACCTGAAGCTGACATATTGTGTCTTAGAGAAACCAGAGGGTTTCTCTTAAGAGAGTGGGTATAAAGCTAGGATTATAGGTTTAAAGTACAACTTTGGGATCACTGTTGGTATAGAAAAAGGAAAAATATGACAAAAAAGCCACCATTGTCCTTCTTCACACGACAGATATCATTACTGAATCACAGTACTTTCTCCATCTGAGCCCAACTGCAGCTTCACAATCCTCCTTAGCATGTGAGTATAGTATACCCAGGTAGCCACTACCAATCAACCAGAGCTGCTCCAAGAGTAGCAGTCTCTAGATCATCCTCTGCCAAGATGAAGAATAGGACCTGGGACAGGTGACAGGATTACAATTTAACTTTGAAGTCATTGCTTAGATGGGATACATTATAATTTTTCTATTATTTATTATAAGCATATTATTATTACAAACCACGAGTTTTCTTTTAGGGATTCCAGCCAACACAGTTATGAGCTGGTGAATTAGTTTACCAGCACTTAACCGGTTCAGGCACAGGAGGAAATTGGAAAATGTTTAAGCATTTGCAGAAAGGTGGGGCAAGAGGACAGAAAGGAATTGGTGGTATTGGCAAAAGATATATGTAGGTGAAAAAAGGAAAAGGAATTTGGAGGACAATTGTAGAGTTAGAGAAGAGGGGAAATTGAAGCATTGGAGATCAGACTGAAGTCTCACAGTGAGAATAATGAGAAAAAGAAAGTAAGAGAACTCAAAGAAAAGAGATTGGGTTAGACAATGGAAAACGATTTTAAGAAAATGAGAAATCAAGAATGATAATGAAGGAAGGAAAAATATGCACCCCAGGATTGTCACTTGGGCGTAAAGACTACTTTAGGCTGAAGGCCCTTGAGGGACAGCAGGTTCTAGAGGGCCTTTTTGGATCTCCTCCTTTTTTCCTGAAAACAGGAGATAAAATCTCCTTTATGAAAGATGGCCTCCCTATACCAGGAGAAAGGAAATATTCTTCAATGGGGAGTCACAGCTGAGGGAATTCTGTACAAAGAGATTTGTTAAAATCATTCCTATCTTCCTTTAGTTCCCCCCAAGTAATTTAGTTTGTCTCTCTTTGTTCAACCTAATGTAAAAGCATTTGGGCCTTTCCACATTTTGGGGTTTTCATTTTCTTATGAAGGCTCCTATGTCATATACAATTTGTATTAAATTTGCATGCTTTTTTCCTGTGAATCCATCTCATGTAAGTTTAATTTTCATGCCCAACTTGGGGACCCTAAGAAGGTAGAAGAAGTTTTGTCTCCTACAATGACTAAAGTATGAGCTTG
>NW_007727133.1:198899-204075 GCF_000696425.1 Galeopterus variegatus | reverse complement strand
TGGAAATGGCTGGATAAACAATACTGGAAGGTAAAATCATAGAAGTTGAAGGTGCCAAGGCACAGTTTCTTAGATGTTTTCAGAATAAAGGTTGGATTTGAAATGTAGAGAGAGAGGGTAAAACACTGAAGTCCTTGATGAATGTGGGTAAGGTATGAGGATATCAGTAGAAAACCATGTGGGCAAAGGAGAGGGTTTTACCTAGAATGTACAGGAATCAGCCTAGAAATGTAAAATGGCACCTAGGAGAATGCTTCCTTCCCCTCTTAATCTTATGGCCCCTAGAGCACTATTTCTGAGTGTTGATGACTGCAATCTTCAGTAAAGAATTAACCTTACATCACTACAAGTAACATGCACATCACTATAAAGAACACACACATACACGCAGGTCCACACACATTCATGTGTGCATGCATATATGTACACATATATAAACAGTATAAATGATATAAAAGATCCCCCAAACAACATTGACTCTTATTAATTGTGATATACTGTGATAGTTTCTATTTTAATCTGTCCTATTCTACTGTTTTCTATTGCATTATATAAATTCTGGTGGAAACCCACACTTGCAGTTTCAATCTGCATGAATGGGTTACAGCCTTCAACTTAGCAAACTCATCTTGACTGTGAGAGGCTCAAGACAGCATCCCAAATGAGGTGTCTTGGGCAAAAGCCGCTTTCACGAAAGACACATCCATAAAGTAAAAGTGTCTGAATGTAAGAAAATAAGAGCACATATAGCCAGAGTAGCTTACATTTTGAGTGGTGGCAAAAGAGAAGTACAGAAAGATAGCAAGTTTTTGTAAGGGGGTTCATAGTTGGGGAATGTCCCCAATTTTCAAAGTATGTACTGTGCTCTAGCATACAATGATTCTTCAGGCTCTCATAAGATCATAAACCATGAAAAATCTTTAACAGTAACCCCAACAAAAAAATTAATAAGCAGAATAGAAAACAAGTGTTAGTTACACTGAATTTGATTTTGAGGATTCCAGGAATAAGATTGATTTGTAAGTGCAGACGAGATATGGTCTGAAGGCTCTGAACTTCTTCAAAAGACTGTAGATTTCCAGACTCATATGAAAAAAAAAGTCAAATATACAGGTATGGGATTGTGAAAGTATGATATAACCATGAATTAGATTTTAAAAAATTCAGAGGCATTATGACCATCATCACCACAACTGAAAAAAAAGTAATAGCTTAGGTTTATTGAGTAATTACTTTTTCCAGGTACTGGCTCTCCACTTCATATACGCTATGTCATTTATTCCTCACAGCAACCTTATGAGTTTTATTACTGTGGCCACTTACAGATGAGGAGACAGTAACTTGTCAAGGTTACAGAACTGATATAATAATGATAGGAATTAGATTGGGGTTGATGGCTAAGGAAGACTCCTAGGACCCAAAATAATAGTAGCTATGAATCTATGGTCTATTGAGGGAAACGGATATGATACAGCAACAGCATTAATGTAAGGCTATGCATCACAGCCAAAGGTAGCCTCACAGTGAAGTGGTCTGGGGAAGCCAGTGACATTTCCAATTATCTTCCCTTTGCAAGGTGTACTGAGATGCGCATTGTCTTCAGAACAGTAATCACTAATGTGTGCACAGAACACCATGCAACCAAGGAGATTTAAGGGAAGCCTCCGCTGGGGTTTCTTACACCCTGCTGCTCCTCTAGGCACATTTCTTGATGTGAAACCAGTGCCAGTGGCACAGCCTTGAGGTGGAGGTAAGGGGTCGCTCAACAGCAAGATCAGGGGCAAATCATTAATCTCACTGTGGTCAATAAACTATGCTGAAAAGTGTTACAAACTCATGATTACCAAACAACATCATTATCAGTGTGTTTTAAGCCTTGATTGAGAGTCAGTGCTGTGCAGACACATTTCATATCTCAGTGGAATATCTCAGGCAAAATCCAGGACTACTAAAATTGACTTTCATAGGATATCTAGTAATTAATAAAACCTGGACTAGATTTCAGTTTTGCCCTAAATTAATATAATGCTGTATTACTAGACTTATATCTTGGATAATGCCAGATTTATTGCATTATCTACACTTCACAGTGAACAGCATGATTCTGGAGTGTAGATTTGTGTTAAATGTTGTAGGGCAAGTTTTTTTTTTTTTTTTTGGTGGCTGGCCAATGCAGAGATTGAACCATGGACCTTGGTGTTATTAGTATGGTTTTCTAACCAGCCAGCCTGTAGTGCAACTTTTTAAGGGTGATTTTGTTAAGCCCAGAAACCACATCTGAACATGAATAATTGAAGAACCTGGGAATGTTTAGCCATGAGAAAGAAGAGTGAGAAAAATCCATATCTATATTCTCTCTAAAGAATGGAACTATTTCAAAGGCAGCAACTACACATAATCCCAGGAATTTTCAAACCTCCAGTTGAAATGGCATAGTTTGTAAGACCTCAATTCTGCTAAGTGTACTTGAAAACTACAAAAAACAGATAAAAACTATTTAAGATAGAATGTGCAGATTTTACATTTCACAGTGATTTATAAACAATACATGCTAAGTTATTATTTTATTCTGGATCATCTCTAACAAAACTTTCTTCAATGATGAAAATGTTTTCTATTTGTGGTGTCCTATATACTAGCCCAAAGCCACTTTGGGCTCTTCAGCACTTGAAATGTGGCTAGTTTGTTGGAGGAACTGGTTTTAAGTAATTTTAATTCATTGAAATTTAAATAGCCACATGTGGCTAGTGGCTGTCTATTGGATAGTACAGAGTATTACTTTGCCATAAAAATAAGACAATTTGACAAGTTCCAAAAACTGGCTTACCATGTAGGTGTGTGTGTTTATGTATGTTTATGCTCTTGTGAAAATGCTACCAACAGACTTCCGGTCAAGATGGCAGAATAGATGGTTTCCAGCATCACTCTCTCCCACAAATCAACCAATTTATAACTACTAAAAAGCAATGACAGCCAAGCTGGTGCCACTAGAACTCAGGAGAAGAGGAGGAGAGACCTACAGAGTGCATGAAGGTGGGAGAAGCCACGGTGAGAGAAAGAAAGGACTGAATCCCAGCCACTTCCAGGTCAGAGCTGATGGGCACATGGAGCAGGAACTGGCAAAAGCCATAGTTGTGCCCTTCAGATGAAGTTGCTTGGAGGCATCAGGGAAGAAGAGGGCCTTAATGGCCCCTAGGCCATCAAGACCACTAATAGGGTTCCCGTGGACCCACATGGGAATGAGGAGCCAGAACAGCTGAAAAAAAAGGAGCCATTCAGAGACTG
Source organism: Galeopterus variegatus (assembly GCF_000696425.1). Lineage (NCBI taxonomy): Eukaryota > Metazoa > Chordata > Mammalia > Dermoptera > Cynocephalidae > Galeopterus > Galeopterus variegatus. The sequence goes on along the minus strand of NW_007727133.1, from coordinate 200,790 downwards.
GTGAGTCCTCACAAAGGACCAGAGCATGGCCCATCCCATGGGAAGTGTTTGGAGCACTGGCAGTAGGGGAGATGGGCCCACCAGGGGAACACTGGGGCATAGCAAGGACAGCTGATCTGGCCCACAATTAGCATAGAACCACTCAGAGGAGACTGGTTAGGAATATAGAATTGCATGGGGTGCAGTTTAATTAAAAGACTCAGGCCCAGAACAGAATTTCTACACAATCCAGGTGCACCAGATCTCACTAAACCTGGAAGTACCTATAAAGTCAACCATTAAAACCTGAGCTGCACAAAAAGCCTTCTCTAGGGAACCAGAGCAAAGCAGAAATTTAGCTCAACCACAGAGCTCAAGTGCTGGTTCCCACAGGAAGTTCACCCATTTTAGAAGTAAATAAAGGACAACAAATTAGTTGCAGTGCAGAGTTTAAGTGGTGTGAATAGCAAATAATCCAACACAGAACTGAAAGACAAAACAAAGTACTCACAACCAGAGACAAAGTTTGATATTAACTAGTAAAGGTCTCATTTCACCAAAGAACACCCATAACACTAGAAGGACTGGAAGTCCCCTGAGCTACCAAGCCAGAAGGGAGGGAGGGCCAGGGGCCTCAGCCATGGCCCCCGAAACCCACAACCAGTCCCAACGGTGGGGTCCTCAGGCCTCATCTACACTCCCCCGACATTCACTACCACCGCAGTGATGAACTCCAAGCCACTGCAGGAAGCTTCCAACTTCCAGGCTGGGGCAGTTGGAAGCTGAGGGCCTCAGCCATGCCCCCTCAACACTCATAATCAGCTCAGTGATGATCACTGAGCCACCATAGGTGGTGCCCCAGGATCTCCCAAGCCCGGGTGGTGGGGGGCCAAGAGCCTTGGCCACAAACCCCAACACCTGCCACCAGCTCAGTGATGACCACTGAGCTGCCACAGGCTGCACCCCAGGCTCTCCCGAGCTGGGGCAGTGGTGAGCTGAGGGCCTCAGCCATGCACCCCTCAACATGGGCAACCGGCCCAGTGATGACAACTGAGCTGCAGCAAGAAGGGCCCTGGGTTCCTGAGCTATGGTGGCCTGGGGAGAGGGCTTATGCCACACCTCCCTGACATCTGCACTCAGCCTGACAATGACCAAGCCACTGCCAGAAGCCTCCTGGTCTCCCCTGTGGGAATGAGGGAGATACCACAGGTCTCAATCCCACCCCTGCTCCTTCCTCCTTCTTCCATCCCATTTCCTTCCCCTTTCCCCTGCCCCCTCCCCCCAACTGCTCTACAACAACATCATAGAATATAAAAAAGTAATAATATTAATTTAAAAAAATTAAAAAAAGAATTGCTGTGGTGATAAAATGAGATATAATTCATTTATATAGTTTGGCATAATGCTTAGCACATAGTAAATATTAAATGCTTAGTAAATGTTATTCACTATTACTGAGCTGTCAGTTATTGGGATGGTCAATTAGGACGACATGCAAATCTGAAAGAAACAGTTAAACCTTTATTCACTTACTGCAACAGTGCAGATAAGAGGTAAAACAGAAAGGCATTGGCTCCTTAATGTTCCTTTTTCCCCATAGAATGGCACAAGGTGGGGATCGGATGGCATGCAGCACATACAGCACAGATAGTGGGGATCATCTCACTGCAGAGGAGCCCTGGACAAAGGGCTTCTACCTTTTTAATTGATCCAGAGAACTGGAGGGAAGGAGAGATGGAAGGGTTAGGAGTAAAAATGTAATGAGTCAGAGTGTGAAAGAGTGCCCCATCCATGCCCCCTAGTAAGAACATCTTGCTGGAGAAACATGCGAAGTGCTTCAGCCAAGGCCTCAATAGGAGGCCTCTGCATGGAGGTCCTGAGCTAGGAATGCAGATATGTCTGTGAGCATGGC
>NW_007727133.1:194816-198509 GCF_000696425.1 Galeopterus variegatus | reverse complement strand
AATAGGAGGCCTCTGCATGGAGGTCCTGAGCTAGGAATGCAGATATGTCTGTGAGCATGGCTTGCTCAGGGTGTCCTGAGTCCTTGATTGCACCTCTCTCCAGAAAACTGTCATACGCTGGCTGTGTACCAAGTCTGGTGTGGGGAGGGCAGCTTTGCCCATGAGGCCTGACAGGAAGACTCGTAATTGTCTATAATCTGCCTTTTTCTCCTGGGAACTAGTCATGTCATAAATATAGCAATGCAAGACCATCAAACGCAAATCTGCAAGATGTTTTGGGGAGTTCAAAATTATTTTGTTACTGTCCTTATCAGATATTAGATCCTTGGCTCTGCTACATTCATTATAATTTTACCAATTGGTAAGTCCCATTTCCCTGTTAAGACAGAGATATTTCTTTCCTGAAGAAAACATTTCTTCTTGATTAAATGTACAGTCTACCTCAGAGTAAAGTATCATTCAGATGCAAACTATTTTTAATGTTCTGTCTAAGAAATAGCTACAGGGCTTCATATTTAAAACTTCCACAGGATGTTAGCCCTCAAAGCGGAATCTTTCAATTTCCTATTAAAATACATATGAAAACCAAGAAAAATATTCAGGCACACAACACTGAAAATTAGAACAAAGAGGCAACTTAGTGCCAAAGGTTAGGAAGATTTTCTCCTCACTGTAGGGATGGGTGAAGAACTGGATTTAAGTGCATTATTATCACATCTGATTGCCTCATATGAAACTATTAAGGATAATTTTTATAACTCCCTTACTCTTTGTCTTTTTATTTCCACAATAAATAAACATCTTTATACATAAGAAATATGAGCAGCCTTCATATATATTGGTGTGCTACCTCCTGAGGCAGCTAGAGGACAATATACCACAACACCAATCAGTTTTTTACTTTGAACAATTTCATTTTTTACAACTATAAAGCAACTGAGCAAAAAGTGGGAAAGGAGATACAGTCAGTGATGGGTTGCATGCTGAGTGGCATAATCCTTGCAATCAAGTATTGAAGATGGAAGTGGAAAGAGAAAGAACTCAGATGGCACTAACTGTCAGGAATTTTAGTTTTTCATCATAAGCATCACCTCAGAGTTTTCCTCAGCATGTCTACACTAGAGAAAAAATTGTGAGTGAGAATTAGGCAGGCAGTTCGTACACTAACCTGCTGAGCAACTAAAACACTCAGAGAGAGCAGAGAAAAACCCACATACTTATTTTTATTGGTGGAGGCTGAGGGGTAAACACCAAGTCTAGTTAAATCTCTCCCTAGTTTAAGAAAGAGTAAATAATCACATACAAATGTATCACAAGTTCTACAAAAATGCTGTAGAATAAGCTAACACTATTCTAAAGAGTCAAGAAAAAAAGAATTCCAAGTGGTCAGATAAAAAATAAAATAATTGGGCACTTTAATAGTAAAAAATAATTGATAATCTGGAGGACAGAGGGGTAGAAATAAATTTTGAGGGAGCAAGATGAAATTATACTCAACAAGATAACAGGAAAATGGAGAAGTGTGAGAAAAGGAGGTATTAAGATAAAGAAAATGGAATTGCAAGATTACGATCTGCTTTGGAGGTAGAAAAGATTAAAATTGACATTTACTGACAGTTGGGGACAAGAAAGACAAAATAATCCCTGAGAAAGAAGAGGAAAAAGACAAAGAGATGAAATGTTGATGACACAGCTATGTCATGTGGAGGTCAGAGAACATATTAGATAAATTTTGCCAATGTAATAAAACTACAATATAAAGAAAATATTTATTCCTCTATTTTAATTTATTTATGAAATGCTATTCTGAGTTCTGGGATACAGAAGTAAGGAACATGGAAAGGGTTTGGCTTCCATGATAAGAGAAACAAAAATCAATGAAAATATAAGAAAATAAATTTAAAAATCAATATTAAAAGTGCTATGATGAACATGATATGAGTAAATGATGGGAGAGAAAGTGACTAGAGGTCACTTAACATTGGGTGGTCAGGAAAGGCCCTTCTGAGAAGACAGTCTTTAAACTGAGGCAAGAACAATAAGCAGAAAAAAGCCTGAGGCAGGAATATTCAAGAACATTCTGGAAAGAAACAAGCTGTTGATGAGATCTTAGAAGACCTTTCAGAACAATCTGTTGAATTCCAAGGACTTGAAAGAAGACACGTAAGTTGTGAATATACTAAGTAAGTCAAAAAGGAATATTATAGTCAGAGGGGGGTAAACAGAGGCAGATTACCAGTGGTCTGTAGGCCAGGGAAAGGATTTGGGACTTAATTGTCTTTGTTATGGAAAGTCATTGGAAGATCCTTACGGTGAAGACTGACAAAAATCAGATTGACTTTTTAGCAAAAGATCACCTTAATTTCTGTAAAAGAATGGAGCATAAGGGAATACCTAGGAAGTTTCTAAAGTTACTGTAGTATTTCAGGTGAGATCTAACAGACTAGTGTGATAGCAGTGGAGATGGAGAGAAGTAAACACACTCTGGTGATGCTTTGAAAACACAATTCACATACTTACTGAATAGTGGATGTGGAATGTGAAGAAAAGTAAGAAACCAAGGACCCAAGTTTTTCTTAAACTGGTAGATGGATGATCAAGTATGTATGCTACAGTGCGGCAAACTTGTGTGTATGTATGTGTGTGTGTGAATGTATGTATGTGTGTATATTTTTGTGTTGTAGGGAAGGAGACCAAGAGTTCTATTTGTGAGGCTTTTTAAGTTTGAGATCCATGTAAACCTTTTGTAAGTTAAAATAGAAAGAGTAAGTTGACTATTGCATACATGTCCTTAGTGTTCAAAGGAGCAACCTGGGCCAGAGATATAAATTTGTAAGTTGTTAATATGTAAAAATCTATGAAGGAAAAATACATAATTAAAGTTAGGCTGCATAAAGGTGTCTGCATTATTTAGTGGAAGAAGCTAATGGAGCAATATCTGTAGAGTATGGAAATAAAAAATATTGTGGGCTAATATTAATAGTATGTTAATTTACTTGACCACATATAAAGGCAAGAGTAAGCAACTCCAGATATGTACATACTCCAAAAGTATAGTACCACTCCCTGCTTTCCAAAGAAAGGACTTAAGGTCATGCTTACAAGCTATTGAAAATCAGTCAAAATTTATTCAGTAATAATAAAGTTGTGGGTTTATACTCCCCTTCTAGAAATATATTTTAAGAAAGCAATCTGAAATATGCATGCAAATTTATGCACAAAAAAGTTCATTGTAGAAATTTTGTTAATAATGAAAATTGCAATCAACATTAGAAAAAACATCCATATGGTAGAATACCAGGAAGACATTGAAAATGATGTTTATGAGTAATTTAAATTACATAGGAAAATGATTATGAGACACAGTTAAGTGGAAAATGCAAGATGCCAAATTTTAGATGCATGTTGATATGTGTGGAAACACATTCTGGAGAGAAAAAATTAAATGATATTGGTATTTGTCCCTGGGAAATGGAATTAGTGCCAGTTTCATTGTTATTTTTTGTACAGCCAAATTTTAGATGCATGTTGATATGTGTGGAAACACATTCTGGAGAGAAAAAATTAAATGTTATTGGTATTTGTCCCTGGGAAATGGAATTAGTGCCAGTTTCATTGTTATTTTTTGTACTTTGTAAGATTTCTAAGTCAGTGTTACTTCTGTATATAGAAAGTTATATTAAAAAGTTTTAA
>NW_007727133.1:181915-194435 GCF_000696425.1 Galeopterus variegatus | reverse complement strand
TTGTAAGATTTCTAAGTCAGTGTTACTTCTGTATATAGAAAGTTATATTAAAAAGTTTTAAGACTTGAAAAGGTAGTGGAAAGTTTATGGAATTATGGGATAACTGAAATGATATAAAGCCAAGTGAAAAGGCAGAATAAAAATTCACTATGCATTACTCCTTTAAATATATTAAAAATCATAAGTAAATATATGCATGTGGACAAGCTTAAAGAGACACTCACAACAAACAATAATCATGTCACCAGCATTAATAAGAGTCAGAGAATACTGTGAATTTCAAATTACTTGTGAATAGGGAAATAAACATAAAATTCCAACACTTCAGGGTGGCAAACTAATAAACGTAGAAATTAATAGGGAGAAGAGAGTCACATAATGAAGAGGAAAGGAGAGAGAAAAACACAGACAAAAAGAAAAATCAATTGCAGAAAGAGGAAGTCCAATACTAAGTGCCAAAATACTGAACAGAGATCAGGAGCTTGGTGGTTCATAGCACTGGCTAGAGCAAGGAGCCTAAATGAGAGTGGCATCAGAGGTGTCAACCTCAGAAGCATCACTGCCAGGAGAGGAGAGGTGCCCCTTGGAGACATAGTAGTGATGGAAAAGAGAGAAGTAAGAGGAGAAAAGTAAAGGTCCTGTAGAAAGAACATAGAACCACAAGCTAAGCCAATCCATCCTCCTCCACCTTCATCATCAAAGCCAACCATTAAAGAAACTACCTGTCACCACATTGGCAGCAGAGAGCACCCCTGAGATAGAAACCCTATCCACAAAATGCCTAGAAATAGAATAATCGGAGAAATTCCACACCAAGCTATTTGAAAAATAACAAAAGAGAAAGCATTTCAGTTGTTAAAAGTTTTTTGGGGCTGGCTGGTTGGCTGAATTGGTAAGAGCATGGTGTTATAACACCAAGGTCAAGGGTTCATTTAGATGCCCACACTGGCCATCTTTAAAAAAAAAAAAATAATCCTAAACATTCATTCTAAAGGAGAACAAAACCATTCCCCCCCACAAAAAAAAAAATCAAATAAACTAAATAACCTTATGCGATCACCCAGGTATATTAAAAATATAATAAACTTGAAATTTAAAAATTAAGAACAAAAATTAAAAAATACAAGATAAGAGCTAAAGTTCAATGAGAGTTATTAGGGTTCAGGAATGAAATTAAAGAAAAAGTTTTTTTAAAACAAGAACTGAAAAGTAAATTTCAAGGTACATAAGGGAGAATAAAACTGAATGAAAATTTAGTAAGAGGCATTAAAAAAAAGTGAAAAATAACCATGAATGGCAAAAGAAAAGTAATAACGGCCAGAGAAAAAAATGGAGAAAAAGAGGACATGCAAAATTTCTACATACACAAAACTGGAATCTCTTAATAATAATAATAAAGCAATGGAACTAAACTAATACTTATGAAAAAATATTCAAAATCAATTATCCAGCAAAAGTAAAATCACTCTGTTCACATATCGTAAGAACCCACTGTGCACATGGAAAAATTTAGTCTGATCAATCACTCTGAGACACATTAGGGTAAAATTATCAAACTTGAAGAACAAATAAAAAATTCTCAAGGCCTACAGGCAAAAAGAACAAATTATTTATAAGAGTAAGAGAGCAGTATGGAATCATATATCTTACAAGCACATCTACAGCAGGGCAAGAGTGGAGGAAAATTTTCAAGGAACTCAAGAAAATATAAAGTGGGCCAAGGAATATACATCTAGCCAACCTGTTCTTCAAGTATCAAAGTTATAGAAATCTTCCAGATAAATCTATGAGAGAATAATCTCCATACTGAAAAATCTCAGTAATGGTAAATATTTAATATATTTAAATTTAGATCCAAGACAAAACAGGAGCAAAGAAATGGCAGAAGAATAATGTCTAAACATATTTCCAACAAAGTAGAAAAGAATGCAATTAAAGAATGGGAGGAGAAGAGAAAGGGGAGAAATTATGAACATTAATTGCTATATCAATAATGGGTGGATATCAAAGAATGCCATTTAAAATTGACAATGCAGATAGAAAAGAGATTAACTTTAAAAGGGGGATATTAAGGGCACTATTAAAAGTATACATACAAAGGCAATTACTATTCTAAAAACTATGAGCATTTCTAAATACCACCCCCCCACCCCCTCAAGAAAAAAAACACATAACATTTAGGGAGAACACAGTAAATATAACATAACACACTATACACAGTAATTTGACATAAAATGATATTGCACAGTTGAGACAAAGCATACCAGTTATATCAATAATTATGAATGGATTTAACTCACCTATCCAAAAGAAGGATTTTCAGACTGTCTTATTGTCTCATTGACAGCTTGGGCTACTATAAAAAAAATCATAAACTTGGTAGCTTATAAACAACATACATTTATTTCTTATAGTTCTGGAGACTGGGAAGTTTAAGATCAAGGTGCCAGCAGATTTGGTTTCCAGGGAGGGCTAGGTTTCTCCTATATGGTGCCTTTGCACTGTGTCCTTACACAGTGAAAGGGGCAAGGCTCTGTGGCTTCTTTTACAAGGGCACTAATCTCATTCATGAGGGCTCTGCTTTCTGTAACAAAGCAACAAGAGAGTAGATGTCAGACTAGAGAAGAAGGCAAACAAACAAACAAAAAACCACCAAATGAGATAAAAATTGTGGCTTCTTTTACAAGGGCACTAATCTCATTCATGAGGGCTCTGCTTTCTGTAACAAAGCAACAAGAGAGCAGATGTCAGACTAGAGAAGAAGGCAAACAAACAAACAAAAAACCACCAAATGAGATAAAAATGGACTCTTTTAATACTAAAAGCTGAAATTTACAATGAAGGTTTAACAGCTATGAATTTCCCTGCAAGACATAAGAATCTATGAGTTCACACTGATATTTAGATAAACAGACAGATAGACAAAGGAGGAGAGGAAAAGCTCTTTTTTACAAATGTCAATAAGATGCCAATTTCCTTACAGTAAAAGTTTCATAAAAATAAAGGAAATAATGTACATAGAAAATCACTATTTAAGAATTGTCATAGTAAAAATTAATTCATACAAGAATCATTCATTAAATTTATCTCCTTAGGAGATGAGCAAATTTGATGAAGGCAAGATATTTACATAGATTATAAATTATATGTTAATTGCAAAGGTAAAATTATTTTAATACCATGAAGAAACTGGATCGTCTCTTAACCAAGTAATTAAAATCATACCATCACTAGTAAAGTACAAATGCATATCATGTGTCTTGGAATGTAATACTTTAAGGATATAATATGCTTTATGTCATAATCCAGCCCAACATTTATCACCTGATTCTAATTTTGAGAAAAAAATCAGACAAATTCTAATTGAGGAACACCCTATAAAATAACTGCCCTGATTCTTCAATTATATCAATGTTATAAAAGATAAAGTCTACAAAAAACCAAGCAACACACCTTCCCAGATTACAGGAGGATAAAAAGAGGCATCAACCAAATGCAGTAAGAGATCCTGGATCCCTCCTGACCTAGAAAACAAACTCTACAAAGGATGTTATTGGTATAATTAACAAATTAGGGAATGGCCTATAAGTTAGGTAGAAGAATCGTAACAAAATTAAATATCCTGAAATTGAAACATAAGTTATATAATATCTTTGTAGGTAAGAAAAACTATGGAAAATAGTAAAAGGAGAGCAGGGCAAAGGTGATTGATAACGTTGGAGTTAGTAAATTATAACTCTTTTAGTTTATATGCTAAAGATTTGTAATCTTTTGGGTTTATATCCAATGTTTCTTGACATCTTTTTGCTTGGTAATCTGGGGCACCTGTGGAATAGAGCCAGTTTCTTGTTCATATATGACCTAAACCTGTAATGCAAAAATATTCTTGGGGCTTGACTGGATTTGAATGTTTTGGCTCATCGACAAAAGGGAAGACTTTGGCAATCAGGCTGTGCCTGATCCTAGGATGTCCTGAGAGGCATCTCCCTATTACAAAAAAAAAGACATTCTAAAACAGGAAACACACCAATGTGTCATAAATATACAAATATGAATACTTCATATGTAATGTGAAATCTCTCTGTTTTCAACAAGGAGCAAAAAGGTGAGAAAAAATATATATAAAGATAAAATCTGACTCCATCATTTAAAAAGTTTTGGCAACTTTACATTTGAAATCCATTTTTGTGCATTAATTTTATGTTCTTTCATTCAAGAGGCATTTATTGATCCTCTCTGATGATGATGTGTTAGATGCCTAACTGAAACAGCTTCTGCATATTCTATTCATGAATTACTTCTCGTCTGTCCTTTTCTGTCCTCGTCTGAGTGCTAGTTCACCGCCTCATGTAAAGTGACTCAAGTACTTCCTGATTGGGCTACTTATGTTTATCTTCCACACAGTCTGTCCAACGTGTGACCTGCAGATTTATTATTGTCCAATACATATCTGACCATGCTATACTCTGTTTTAAATTTTTAATACTTCCCTTGATCTGAATGCTAAAGCCAGGTCTCTCAGTATATAGTACACATTGCTCTCTCCCAAACTTCTCTCAATCTATGCAGAATTACTTTCTACTTTTGGAACAAATCATTTCCTTATGTACCTTTGCTTAAGTTTCCCCTTTTTCTTGGGGTTATTTTCCTTTTGCTTCTTTGGAGCTGAGGCCTTGATCAAAGTGTGCCTTCCTTCACCCAACAGTATTGAGAACTTTCAGGTCTGGAGTTTCATGGCCACTGTACGTAGTCTCATTTGTACTGGAGTTTATGCTACATTGCCCTCTTTCCTTCTAACTGGAGGTGTGACGTACATACCGTATTTTGTCCCAGTGCTCAGTGTAATGTTTGACTCTTACTATTGTTTTAATTAATATTTGTCAAGTGGAAAGATAATGTTTACCATAACTACATAACTAAATCAACTGGTAAATAAAAGAATGTGTTAGGAGAATGGTACATAGAAGAAAATCCCCCAAAGACTTCAAAAGCAAGAGCACATATTGCACAAATAGTCTGAATCCATGTACTGCCCATTAAAATGTTTTAAATTGTACCTAATGATACCCCATTTACAACACCCAAGATGATTTTGGAAACATTAAAGATGTTGGACAGAATTAGACATCTGGCTTGAAATAATTCCAGTGGGATATGGACAGGCAATCTCTTTGAAGTAAAAATGTTTATGCAACACAGCAGAATTATCAAATACCCTACTTACTGCCAAAGAACAGCCTCTGCCAAGTATTAAGTAATGTGAAAGAAAAAATGAGGCCACAATTCTCTCAATGGGATATAAACTAAGAATAGGCCTTGTTTCAGACATGTATTTGGACACAAGCAATGCGTGTATTCAATAGCATTATCTTTCACACAAAACAAGAAAAGAAAATGGGCGGAAAATTTAATTTGGCATTTTAAAAATTTAACTCAATATAATTCTTACTCTTGAATAATGCTTTGATTTCAATCAAGGGCGATATTTTAAAAAATGTTTAATTACTTGTGTGTTAAGTTTTTCTATGTATATTACTTTCATACTTTTTTTCTAAGTAGGCCTATGTGAATACTTCAAATGATTCAATTATTAAAAGCACTTAAGACTATAAGCAATAAGAATTATTTTTATTGGCATAGTTTCCCTTATTTGCATACGCTTATCTTTAGCAATGAGGCTTTTGAGAGGTAAGAAGTGAATAATGTATAGAATCTATAAACATTACCAGGATATCTTTAAACTCTTTTCCTCCTCCTTCTACACTGTGAAATTTGAGTAATGATTCCTTTTAAACTACATTGTAAACAACCTCAATTTCTTTTATTGCCTTTTAATCCTATTTTCTTCTCTTTCTGTCTTGCAAAGAGGTGGAGACTTATCTTTAGCAATGAGGCTTTTGAGAGGTAAGAAGTGAATAATGTATAGAATCTATAAACATTACCAGGATATCTTTAAACTCTATTCCTCCTCCTTCTACACTGTGAAATTTGAGTAATGATTCCTTTTAAACTACATTGTAAACAACCGCAATTTCTTTTATTGCCTTTTAATCCTATTTTCTTCTCTTTCTGTCTTGCAAAGAGGTGGAGATTACCATTTACAATGTTGGAGATAGTTGTAAAACCATCTTTCATTTCTAATTTCCTAGAAAAATATCTACAGTTTCTCTTTCCTTCTTGAGCTTGTTCAGCCATCACTGCTTCCTGTTCTTTTCCAGATTTCTCCCAGCAGTCATTTCATAGAAAAACAACTGCCTCTGCAAAAAATGGGACTCAGATCTGCAAGTCTTCAATAAGTAATATGGTAAGAAAATATTTCATGAGTCTTGCTCATTGATCTCATGGCTCAAAACCTCATATTTTCCTTGGGCAGAGGAGACTGACCCCATGAAAGACAGAATGTTTCTGATTGGTGCAGTCAGGAAAAGGTCTCTTCTATCTGGCCAGACTCTTGATTCTTCCTCTTTTGGTCCTGCTTGCTCTCAGGAGAAGCACATTTCTTACTTTCCTCCTGCTCCAGAGCACAGAGGATGTTCTTTCAAGGCCCTTCTCTTTCCCTTGCTCTTTTCCTCCTAAACTTGACTGGGTATGGAACAAATGTTTGCCCTCTATGGCTGCCTGTACAAGTGTACTCAGAAATTGTTGTGGAGTTCCAGCTTTTCTTTTAGGAAGGCCCTGAAATCTAGTAGGTAAAAAATGTTGAATCCTTCAACTCAGTGTATCAGAAACCCTGTATTTGATGATAATAAAGCTGATAATGCTCTTGGATACTTACCTTGCATTTTGCAACTATTCCAAGTGGTTCATAATGAAGAAATGGTTCAGAATAAATAAAAATAAAAACGCTGGTTTTGTCTTTTTTAAAAAAATGCTTTGATCTTTTTTTTTTTTTTTTTTTTTTTTGTAATCCTCTTGATGGCATCCTCCCTTGTCCCCATTTCTTTGGTCTGCTCCAATACTTTAATTTTTTTTTTCTGTTTTTTTTGTTTCATTTTTTCTCGTTTACAGGATTTTTTCTTTTATTTGAAATTAATGATACATTTCCATCAATTATCTCTTTATTTGCATGCAATACATTTTAATACTTCATGTTTTTATTCATTAAATTATAAATATCATGAAATATATATATATCATATTTATTATAATTTATTTGCCTTTGATTATATATTTAGAGCGTTTTTCAATTTGTGTGTCTGAGGTTTTTTTGTAGTAACATTTTGGTTTAATTTTTAATTCAATTACTTTTTGTACAAAGGTTATATTCTATGTAATACAGATTATTTGGAATTTGTTGAAACCTACTTTATATCATAAACTATGGTCAGTTTCCAAATATGTCCCCAGTGTGGTTTCGAGTAATGTCGTCATAAAAATCCAGACTATTAATTATGCAGTTCTAATCCTCCAAATCCTTAGTAATTCTTTTAACACTGATATAACAATTAATGATAGAGGTATGTGAACAGATTTCTATTATAAAGTGTTACTCACTTTAAAAAACAAAAACAAACAAACAAACAAATGAAGGTCCGAAACCCAGGAAATTTTGTAAGTCTAGAAGGTTTAAGCAGATAGCAAAGGCTAGAACTGACATCTATCCAGTGTCTATGAAAGTTAGGTAAACAAACAAACAAACAAATGAAGGTCCGAAACCCAGGAAATTTTGTAAGTCTAGAATGTTTAAGCAGATAGCAAAGGCTAGAACTGACATCTATCCAGTGTCTATGAAAGTTAGGTAAACTGAAGATGTCCAATCATTCAGAAGCTGAAAAAGTAGAAGTTTTGACACAAGCCATTATGGGAGCCTAATTCTGGAGCAGAGTTTTGTCTTTTAGACACTCAAACTTTTAGAAGGACATCTTTAGAACCTTGGGAACAATTTCAGTTAGAGGGAAAGTCTGAAGCACATAAATATATACTCATTCTGTCTATGCTATTCACTGAGAATACTAAAGGGATACCATCCTTACCATCAAAGTATTTACTCTCTCTTTTGTGAGATAGCCATATACTTAGAATGAAACAAGTACAATTGTGATAACTGACATGTGCTGCATGCACAGTATGTGCTAGGCATTATACTAAGCACTCTCTGATGGTAAGTTACAAATGTGAGGAGAATACACTAAGTGATAGAAGTTCAGAAAAGGAAGTGGGCATAGGACTTGGGCAGTAATGGTGTTCTTCATGAGGGTAATGCATGTTGGAAGATAATTCTCCATGAGTCTCATTCATTTTTCATGTCTTATGAACAGAAACACCGTTTGTATAGCTTTTGCTCTGGACTATCTTTATGAGAACATTTGTATATTGACTAGTTATAGAAGATAGAGATAGTGTATCTTTCCATCTAGAACAGAAGTCTGTCCAATATGATAAAGATAATGCTTCTTTGTGGGGCAATGTTTGGGCAGGTTTGTTTGCATCCATTATAAAATATTTGGGTCTTTTAATCTTGGGGTTCCTCATCCGTGACAAATCCTCTGCATATATAACAACCAACTAGATTGCTCCTTGCTGCCTCCATGGGACTTGGGAGCAAGGAGAATCAGTACAAACATAAAGCTCACGGTGGTTCCTGTACTATGAGTAAGAAAGTCTTTTGTCTCTGACCCAGGAGTCTCATGCCTTCTGCCAACATTCATAAGACTGTGGTATGTTAACTTGTTAGCTTTCAAGTAGGAAAAATTATCCGACCCTATAAAGTTCTTGACAATGGGTCTTAAAGAGGGATGAAACTTAGAAAATCAAAAAAGAGTGGGAAGGCATCTCAAACTAAAACAATACTATGTAAATTGGTTAGGGTTACAAGAACAGACCAGTTTGATTAAAGATTTAAGTATGGAGCTAATGGAAAGTGAGTATAGACAGAAAAGTTGAGCTTAGATTAAATGTTTTGGGACTTTGAGTGATAGGTAGTACGGAACGTAACCTAGGAAAATCTAAAGAGCCATGGTATGGATTGAATATTTGTGCCTTCCCCAACCCCTCAAATTATGTGTTCAAATCTTTACCTTCAATGTGATGGAAGGGTGGAACCCTTATGAATGGGATAAATGCCCTTATGAAAGAGACCTCAAAGAGCTCTCTTGCTCTGCTCTCTGCAGTGTGAGGCCACAATGAGAAGTCACCTNGACCTCAAAGAGCTCTCTTGCTCTGCTCTCTGCAGTGTGAGGCCACAATGAGAAGTCACCTTTTTGCTACCTGGGAGAGGGTCCTTACCAGAACTGGATCATGCTGCACTTTGATCTTGGACTTCTGAATTCCAGAACAGTGAGAAATAAATTTCTGTTAGTCATAAGCCATCCAGTGTATGGTAGTTTCTTATAGCAGTCCAAACTAAGACAGCCATCAAACGTTTTAGAGCGAGGGATTTTCTCCTTTGCTATGTTTATACATTCTTAACGTGCCTCATCTGGTACCCTGACTCTACCTCTCAGCTTTAGGCAGATAATATGGAGAATCTATCTGTATATACAAGGGTACTTCAAAGAGTGCATAGAAAGATTCTATGAAAAACATGATTAAAAGATAATGGGAGTCTTTCCATGCACTTTTTGAAGTATGCTCACATACTTAGGAATAATCATGTATTTTCAAACCTTTGTAGGCAAATTATTATTCACAAGTAATTAAAAATATATTTGATTCTAATTAGTGATTCTCACCATTAATCTTCTATCAATATTCAGGTGAAAGAAACATTTCACTCTCTTTTAAAAATGAATACGACAGGGATTTCTACATCAATTTTAGCTGTAATAAAATACAATTTCTTATTAACTTGGATTTACAAAGGAGCAACACAACTTGTGTCATTCTTATGAGAAAGCTATGCTTATGATGTATGGGGACTGCGTTCATTTTTTCTGTTCTTGTGCTTTCCAAAAATAGTTAAATATACCTTAGGACTTAAGTGTGATTAAAGAAGTCAAACACTGGCACATACATGCATGTACTTATTATTTTAGGTTTTGGTGTTTTACATAAAATATCTTTTGAAAATTTTTTTATTTCAAAAATGGTGCTTATGAGAGCATGGCATACCTGGTTCATCTTTTCTTTATAGAATAAGGAAGACAAAAGAAAAGAAAAGTTGACCTAATCAACTGTGAAAAACATTTTATACTTGTTAGTATTATATTTAGAAAGTGGTTGGTTGCAGTTACTGAGAAAAAATAATACTTATTCAAATCCTAGCAGTCAACATATCCTTAGTACAGTACTACTAACCATAATTTTAATACAGTTCTTCTTCTAGTCTAGCAAGAACTGTAATCTCCAAGTAAGAAAACAAAAAATTATCCTCAGCAAAAATTTGATTAAGGGAGTGATCTCTAGAAAACCCTTTGAACATTTTTCTGTTCATAAATCAATGCTATTTAAGAATATTTAAGTTTGGCCAAGCAGCTGGATAAAGTAAACTATTTTTTATTTTTTGACTCTATCACAGAGAGACTCTCTCTACATTGCTACCCTGTAGCTTCCTTCTAAGAGAATGTTGTTTCTGCTGAAAAGTGAATGTGTTGTAAATCATCATAACTCTTATTAAACCACATGTAAACATTAAGCCTAATCTCACTCCAGGTTTGGCTCATGTCCTGTTTTTTCAAGGGTACAAAAAGAGCACCTTTTGCTTGTATCACTTACAATAATGTAACTTTCTATTTCTATTACCGAAGCATCACACACACACACACACACACACACACACACACACACACACGTGAAATCTTGATACTCTGATGTAGAGATGTCATAATTGACAATGTGCTGCTGCTCTCACACTCCATGTCCAGGGCAGATATTACTAACTGTACTCTTTTCCACCAAGTCTAGGAGTGGCCTCAGATTTCTCCACAAAATAGTTCTCTGGCCGAACACTGCCAAACAGTGAAAGTTAATTTGGGAAGTGAAAGTGTATTCTTGCTGTAATAGTATAATACTTTTTCTTTTTTTGTCTTTTTTTCATGTCCGGCAACGGACCACAACCCTCAGTGTCGCGCCCGTACTGGACCAGGACGAGCAACGGGATCGCAACCCTCGGTGTTGCTCCCACACCTCGCTCAGCCAGTGAGCGGGAACCAGTCTGTATGTGGGATCCGAACCCTCAGCGGGAGCGCCACCGCGCTCCCAAGCAGTGCACTGTAGCAGTGTGCCACCGGGCCGGCCCTAGTATAATACTTTTGATTTCTAAGCCACATTTGAATTCTGGCTAAGTGTATAATCCCTATCCAAATAATGCATGTGCCATGTTTAGTTGGATTTATTGCATGCCTAGCTCATTTATAATTTTGCTTATCAATATTTGTTGCACAACTCTTATGTGCCACGCACTGAGAGATAGAAGGCCTTCAAGACATCATCTATTCACTCTGCCTTATATTACACATAAGAAATTTGAGAGCATGTAGGGGAATATTTACCAAAATTTTACAGTTAGCACACAGCATAGCCAAATATAGACAATACAACTTGTGAAGAATTAATTTTACTAAAATCTATTTCAAGCCAAATTTTTGTACCTTAACTTGGTGAAAAGATGTCTCCAGAGAAAAAAAGAATCTCAGTAGTTGATTGGCATTAGGATTTAATGAACAAGAATTTTGAATACTTGAGCTGGTTAATAATAATGAACAAAGATTCCTAAAAATAATTACTTAAGTTCTAGGCATAGCATTTTCTCTTGAGATTGATGCAAATATCTATCTCACAGGATTGTTGTGAAGACTAAATGACTTGCTATATATAACGTGTCTAATTAGAATACTTGAAGCACTCTTTTAAGATATATTTTCTAGTATATTATTTTTATTTTTTAAAAAACCTGTTTTTAAAAATGGCACCATTCCCAGTTTTATAAGTAAATTCTAACAACCCTTAAGGAACTTGTCATCCACATTATATTAAATCTTTCAGCAAATCAAATATAATAGAAAACTCATTTAACAAAGTTCAAATACCTTCTAAATCAAAACTAAGAAAGGATAAGAACACATGGATGTGTACGGGTATATAGACAGACACACACATACACACACACCACTCTTTTGCTTATAAACCTACCATTAAAAAATAAGATACAATCTAGCAATATGTTCATAGACATGAATAAGATAGATTCCAGGGATAAGAGTTTAGGCGAAAATTAGAAAGACTTTTAATGTATTGTATGTTGGTAATAAATTAAGGTGAAAAAATTGTATGACTATCTCATCAGTTACAGAGGTAATTCAACATCACTTCTTGATTAAAACATAAACAAGCAAGATTATATTATCAGACTAGGAATTGAAGCAAACTTTTAAAACTTCATGATGCTCGTCTATGAGAAGCCTAAAACAAGCATTACTGATATTATAAAATATTCCCACTAAATCCAGAGCAATATAAAGATGTTCTCAATCATTACTGCTATTTGAATTGTACTAAATACTCTAACGGAGGGCTTATTAACTTTGTCACTATTAACATTTTAGACCAGATAGTTATTTGCTGTGGAAGGCTATCTGGATAT
>NW_007727133.1:179179-180950 GCF_000696425.1 Galeopterus variegatus | reverse complement strand
TACTGAATTGAGCACTTTAAAAGGGTGAATTTTATGGTATATAAATCATATCGCAATATAGGTGTTAATTTAAAAAGAATAAAATTAACCTAGAAAGGGACCAATGGATCATTAGATATGTCCCACAATCTAATAAATATGTGTGTGTGTGTGTGTGTATATGTGTGTGTGTGTGTGTGTATTGTTTCTCTTCTATATATTGTACACATTGCATATTATATANTACTGAATTGAGCACTTTAAAAGGGTGAATTTTATGGTATATAAATCATATCGCAATATAGCTGTTAATTTAAAAAGAATAAAATTAACCTAGAAAGGGACCAATGGATCATTAGATATGTCCCACAATCTAGTAAATATGTGTGTGTGTATATATGTGTGTGTGTGTGTGTGTGTGTGTATTGTTTCTCTTCTATATATTGTACACATTGCATATTATATATTTAGCTTATGGTAATTTTATATTATATAGACAGGGATATAAAAATAATAATATTGGTATTTTCAGTCCATGGTTGCAAAGTTGATTATATTATTAAAAGAAAGTAAAAGTATGTAGGTTTATATAGTAGGGGTGCATAAGGATTACTTATGTAGATCACATAATGCAAAATGTGTAATAAAAAAAAGTTGACAGCCTCAAAATTTAAAAGTGTAAAAAGTTAGAAAATTAAAAGACAAAACAGAACACTAGAGAATTATTTGCAATCTTGCANGTGTGTGTGTGTGTGTGTGTGTGTGTGTGTGTGTGTGTGTGTGTGTGTGGTGTTTGTAGACATGGACAGATTTCCAAGATATGTTATTAAGTGATAAAAATCATTTGCGCTGTAATACTTTCAATATAGCATTCATGCCCCTCCCTCCAAAGCAAATAATCAAGCACACCGATTTCTATATGTGCTTACATGGCGAGAGAACGTGGTTATGAGTAGAAAGCATTATACTGAGAACATTTTTTCAATCTAATTTTANAAAAAAAAAGGAGCTCAATTAAAAAAAATCTCACATACTGATTAAAAATCCTGGTGAGAAATGTGAAAAATATTAAACAAGGCACAGAAAGAAAAATTAAAGTTAGCAATAACTATGAAAATTGCTTAATGCAAATAGTAACTGAGCAAATGCAAATTAAGCCAATGAAATATTTTCTTCCATAAGACTGGCAAAACGTAATGAAAATATCTAGCATGAGTGATTTGTGTTGGAAATTACAACTTTCATATACTGTACGTGATTGTGTATTGCCTTTTGATAGAATATTATAATGACTACATAGATTGATAAGGATATATATAAATATGTAGATGTAAATACTGGGAGGTTGGCTATTCTAATTTGTAAATATTTACACACTTGCACCATAAGTGTGCAATTGTATATATTGTAATATCATTTATATAATATNTGTGACTTCACTGATTAATAGAGTCCACAGGACTCTACATACATCAGGTGGGGTGGCTTAGCAAAAGGCTGCTTAATCTGCTTCCAAGGTGACTCATCCACATGCCTGGCTAGTTGGTGACAATTGTTGGCTGGGACATGAGGCTATTTGACTTCCCAGATTAGGAAACAAAAAGTGAAACAGTTTCTGGCTGGTATTCTTTTGAGGGACATTTGCCATTGGAACCCAGCAACCATGCTGTGTGGAGTCCCCGACCACATGAAAAGAACTGAATTCCCAGCGATGACACATGGCATATAGACAACCCTTGGCATGGAGCCATGCCCAAATTATAGATTGGTAAGCAAACAAGATGATTGTTGT
>NW_007727133.1:173637-177906 GCF_000696425.1 Galeopterus variegatus | reverse complement strand
GAGAGAACGTGGTTATGAGTAGAAAGCATTATACTGAGAACATTTTTTCAATCTAATTTTATTAAAATTTTTCAGTGAAAATAATTGATGTCTTACTTGTATAATTAGTAGTAAACATAGAATAATTTTAAAAATTCCTAAAATAAGTAATAAAAGCCTATATTAAGATAATTGCAGTGTAGATAAAGAAGGGGAGAAATCTTAAATAATATTTCTCTAAAATTTTTTTGGATTTAGGTCCTGTGAGTTCTGACTGATTCCTTTTCAATTTGAGGTCAAGGCATCATCAAAATGCTTGCAATTCCATCTGGAGCTATGGTTTTTTTTGTTGTTGTTGTTGCTATTTAGAACAAGGTGTCTAATAAGTCTTAAAGCAAGGTATGATCTGATTTTTGAGTTAATCTCTTTGGTGAAATAAATGGAAACAAGTCTGTTGGTTCATGTTTTATCACAATTGACAGAACTTGTTACATGAGCATGTTTCATGTAATTATTTCTACTAATCTCTGCAGCCTCTTTGTCTTTTCATGTCTTCAAACACACATACCAACAAATTTCTATTCATCTACATTCTGGGGAACAGTTACTCAGAGCAGAAAACCTCCCTTTATACTCGGAGACATTAACATTTTTCACTAGAACTACACTTGTCGATCCATTTTTCCCATATTTTCTTTGGTGATCTAAAATATAATATCAGTAGCAACCTACCAAAATGGCTGCACCAAAGATAGCTAAAATTTAAGGAGTGTTTAAATAATTTGCTCAAATACACAAAACTAGAGATTGAAAGAGTCAGGATTTGAACCCAAGCCTCTCTTACCCCCAAACCAGTGTTTCTCTTAATCAACACTCTATCTCCCTCGGTGTACTTGCACCCTTACATGAAAACGTGTCAACAGCTCCTCCACTTTCTCACCGATTCTTGGTCTCCCCTTATCTGTCATACGATTTTCTCATCTTCTGGAATCAACCTAGGCACCCTGAACTGAAGGTTCCAACAGTTCTCACTCAATTCTCCCCCCTACTTTATCCTGTTGGTGCACATCTAGCAGATGGTAACAAACAATCTGAGTTTCCATTTGGGTCATTTAAGTTTAGTCTTATACATTTAGAATGTATGAAGCTCAAGATTTAATTTACAAAAGTATCTCCAATATGTCCAGAATTCTAGACATGTGCTGGACAGGTAAGTTTATTCAGGTATGCTGTCATTTTCTTTTAGGAGTCTTAAAAATCCAAGAATGTGCTTCCTCAGAGATGCAAACATTTGTAATATTCATTCTCATATTCAACTTACATATATGACTTTGTAAACTACATTCCTCACTGTGTTTTTTCTCTATTCTGCTTATTTCTCTTTGGCTAGATTCAAAATACTCTTTGAAAGCTACTTTTCATTAACTATTCAGCTAGTTTAAAAGCATTTTTTTAAGAAAAAGATTCATTATGTTGATTTTATTTGTAAAAATCTAACAATATTTTAAAGAAAACAAACCTCTGTGTAGCAAAATCATCCTACATCTAAGCTAAAATTTAGCTTTCTACCTTGAAGAATATGACTTAATGAGTGCTTTCACTACTGCAGTTCATTGTTTTTTAAAGCTGTTGATTAATTACTGAACTCAAGAGAGGCTTCTCTGGATTCAAGTGATATCAAGTGATATCTAGAAAGCGATAGTAAAATGGCATGAATCTTAGAACCTTCTTTTCATGGTGGATCTGTCATAGAGGCATATTTGAACTATAAATAAATAATGCTATAAATAATTACTAGGACAGTTCTCCTGATTTTATCCTAGTTATGTCTTCTATTGTTTTGTTTTATTTTCTTCTTGTAATATAATTTACATTTTGCTTAGCAGATTCTTAATACAAATTTAATCATTTCAGTTAAGAAACTGCCTTTTGGAGGTTGCTTTAACACTAAAAAAAAGGGATGAGTGATGAGGAGTTCATGTTGGTTATCCTGGTTTTCTAGTGAGGCATAAATGTCATTTGTCACATTTCTGAAATGGAAACAAAAATTGTAACAGAACTGTTATTTGCAGATCGTCACCATTTTATTGGCAAAAACAGTTAATAAACTGGCCAATTAGACAAAAAATTCTAAAGAAACAGGTCTTAATTATTTATATCAGTTCAATGATTAGCACACTTCCTTTCTGGAAGGAATACTTAACAGAAGTTTCTGGAAGCTTAAGTGAGTGAATGAAAGGTTTCAGGGGAGAGGGGCTTAAGAATGGATAAACAAAAATACAGTAAGCAGTTAAAATCATGCAACATGAATCAAATGAAGCATTTTCTAGACATCATTAATTTTATAAGAATAATCCTAACTCTTAGCCATAGTTATCATAGTGGTGTGCCAAGTTTCTAGAAGGTTTAAAGCTAAAATGTCAAAGATGAGACAATGATCTTCACAAGCTCTCTTAATTCTAAAATAATTGATGCTAGAACTTTATAACAAGATTCTCTGAGGATTCATTAAAGTGGCTTCAAAATAAAAAATAATGAACAATGGACAAATTAGTTTGCATTAACTTTATGAATAAGATAATATTAATTAGGATCTGAGTATGGTAGAAATTATAGAGTCTGTTGTGATTTTCTTTATCATTAAAGATACACATAGATTAGTTTGCATTAACTTTATGAATAAGATAATATTAATTAGGATCTGAGTATGGTAGAAATGATAGAGTCTGTTGTGATTTTCTTTATCATTAAAGATACACATAGACACACACACACACACACACACCTACATATGAGACTAAGACATGACATGATAAGGTAAGTTTATATAATGGAATCTTTATCTTGAAAACATGGCTATTATTCTTTATTTTAACAACATAAATTAATAATATATAGGAAGACTGACTTTGAATTCATCTATTTATTTTTTTATTTTGATAGTTCACTCAAACATTATCTCTCTCTCTATATATATATATAAATATATATATATATTCTATATGACAGGCATTAGGCTAAGCACCAGAATACCCAGGTAAAAGTTATAGTCTATACAATGATTGAGTAACATGACAGAAAGAAAAGAATTCATGTATATCTTACCGTAGAAACCTCTACAGAAACTAGTTCCAGGTAAAACACATTTGCAGAACCATAACTGGGTCAATGTCTTGATTTATTCCATAGTGCTCTCTTTTTTCTGCTTAATCACTTATATATATATACACACACACACACACAGAGACACACACACATGATATATATACACACACACACACACATAAAATATATTGTACTGTCATGCAGTGTAGTATTCTATAGATAATATGTGTGCATATTATTAAGCAATTGAAATTATTTTATATATAAATATATCTTATTAAGCAATACAATTATAGTATATACAATAAATACTTCTCTGAAGTCTTACTTCTTTTCATTTTAAGTAAATTTGGGCAAAATCTTGATTTCCAAGTGATGATGATGGTGATGAAATTCCTTTGTGAGAATTACAAGAATATCATTTTTTGTATAATACAGATTATAAACTTTAAGAATAGAACTACATAGATTAGAATCTCAATTCTTTCATGTGATAACATGGAGATCTTAAACAATTCCCCTCTCCTTCTTGAGGTTCATTTTCCTCACATAAATAAAATGAAAATCATAATTAACTGCTTGACTAAAGGGCTAATATGTGGTATAAGGCAGAGGCTTTCAAACTTTTTTGAGATAATCCCCAGAGAGCTATATATTTTACACTGAGATCCAGTACACACACACACACACACACACACATACATACACACACCCACACACACACCCACACACACACACACACACACACCCCAGAGACAAAAGCTTTTGGAAATTATATTTACTTTTCTACACATAATGTACTCTACTACTTTCTTTTCTACTTTTTCTATTTTATAAATAAAAATTTGATTCCACCCCACCAAATTAATTTCAACAGTTTGAAAACATTATAGTAGTGAGTTAGGGAGACAAGGTGCTGTGATTACAAATGTTCGTGCATCAGGCATAAGAGCATCTCAACCTGCATTAGCATCTACATGAAATTGTTCAATCATTCCACATACACTCTGTTGACTTGATTAAAGAACACAGTGCGTCAAATAAAATGAGGAAGGAAAAATAATAAGTACCAACCTCTTTATTCCTTTGCTCTTAATGGTAACTGCTTGATGACTCAGTGGTAGCATGCCACTATTTCCTGCTTTTCTGGGAATTTTAACAGATTATCAGAAATTAGTTTTTTTT
>NW_007727133.1:165008-173314 GCF_000696425.1 Galeopterus variegatus | reverse complement strand
GGCCCTCTTTTCTCCTTCCTTTTTATCTCTCTATTTTATACCTAGAGTATGAATACTGTTCTTTTTTTTATTATCTTAACACTGAAACAGAAACAGAAAGGAGGAGGTAGATAAGCAGGGATGGGCAAGACCGTGGAGAACATCAGGAGCTCTCAATTTCATATTTTCAAGTTTTAAAAGCTTTTCAGTTTAAAAGATAATTGTCTCAGCCTTAGGTTAAACACACATATATTTATAGTTGTTTTGTAGAATCACGGTATCTGATGAATCAGAAAGTGCGATATAACCATAAGCTGGTGGAATTCACAGGTTCTCTGCCAAAATAATGTGTACAAAATGTTTATAAGTAAAATTTTATTGCAAAACTTGAGTTCTTTAGACCAGAGTAACTAAATCACACACTGGCATGCAAATGCTCAGGAACAATTAGCTATTATTATATTTGTTATTGTTATTGTTAAATATTTATTTTTCTCATCAGAATTTAGGAGATAGAAGCAATGACAGGGGAGGGTATTGCATTCCTAACATTTTAAAGGAAGATATAGTTTTTTTCTTCTTCGAAAATTATAGCTTTGGGGTTTATTTGTTAGCTGTCTAAACATAGTACATTTTTTCTGTGTAGGAAATGTGTACAGATTATTCCACCTTATGTATTTTCTTTTCTAATATTTTATAGAATATAATTTTTTCCTTTGTCCTTCCCATGCTTCTAAGATGAAATAAGTTTTGTGTGCTTGAAACAAGTAATTCCACTTCATAGAGTTATATATATTTTAATGCCTTTTATACCTTTGGATTTACTTCCATGTCAGGAAAGAAACCTGAAACACCAGTACGAAAAAGGGTAGAAAGGAGAGTCTCACACATTCTACTCACTCCTGTACTCCTGGTACCTCTGGACTGTAGCTCGCTAGCCTTCATGCTAAGGAGATGTTTCTGACCTGGAACCTCCTAAGATTACAACATTTGCATCAGTAAAGCTTGTTTTTCTTAAATTCTCCTTAAATAATTGTTTTGTAAGACTATACACGTCTGTCTGTCTGTCTGTTTCATTCTCTCCCCCCTCCTTACATATGTATATATGCAGATCCATCCATATATATATGGATTAAGGAAGCAAATCAAGAGCCATAAAAAACTGAGACAACCTAAAACATTCAAAGAAGGGTGAACAAAAGATCACATTAGAAAACCACAGTGATCTCCTCTTTGAGAGATGAATCCAGGGGTATTTCTAAAAGTTGGAACAAAGTAGCCTCATTACCAAGCCTACATGAGCCCACAGCTCAGGTTTTGAAAATCTAAGCCCAAGACTTGTCATCATCAGACTGCATAGAGAATAGGGAATGGTGAGCAAGGCCCAACTTGGGAGATGGTCTACAGGTACATTTCACTGTTAAATGCTGCCTTGGGGAAGGAAACTGACAGACATAAACCATGTTTCTCTCCCCAAAATCATTTCTTTGGTTGTACAATGCCAACATGTGCCGTAGGCACCCCCACCTTTGGCCCTCTTTTCTCCTTCCTTTTTATCTCTCTATTTTATACCTAGAGTATGAATACTGTTCATTTTTTTATTATCTTAACACTGAAACAGAAACAGAAAGGAGGAGGTAGATAAGCAGGGATGGGCAAGACCATGGAGAACATCAGGAGCTCTCAATTTCATATTTTCAAGTTTTAAAAGCTTTTCAGTTTAAAAGATAATTGTCTCAGCCTTAGGTTAAACACACATATATTTATAATTGTTTTGTAGAATCACGGTATCTGATGAATCAGAAAGTGCGATATAACCATAAGCTGGTGGAATTCACAGGTTCTCTGCCAAAATAATGTTTACAAAATGTTTATAAGTAAAATTTTATTGCAAAACTTGAGTTCTTTAGACCAGAGTAACTAAATCACACATTGGCATGCAAATGCTCAGGATCAATTAGCTATTATTATATTTGTTATTGTTATTGTTAAATATTTATTTTTCTCATCAGAATTTAGGAGATAGAAGAAATGACAGGGGAGGGTATTGCATTCCTAACATTTTGAAGGAAGATATAGTTTTTTTCTTCTTCGAGGCCCTTGAGACTTTTCCTGACAATATGCTCCTTCGGGCAGAGCCTCTTATTTTTCTTTTCTATACCTCTCATAAATTTAGGATATTTTGAATGCAGAATACATCAGCTAAATGAATGAAACAAAGAAGTTACCAAGGAAATAAAATTTATCAAACCAAGTGTTACTGTTAATTTGATTTTGTTGAACATCCTTAATACAAGCATTTTGGTTTGGTCCAAAATACCCAAAGAGAATCAAAAGCTTTTATTTATATTTGAATCACCTAATAATTATATCCTTTGTTTTGTTAGCATAAACCTGATGTTAGTGCTTAACTTTAACATCTAATTCTTTGTAAATAATGTAGATTTCACAGAAGTATTGGAATGTAGCCATAAAAAAGGAAGGAAAAAATGAAAGAAGCAAATAGAGAACAGGTAACTTGAAGTAAACTAATTAATCATTTACTCTAGTAAATTTCAGAGTTCACCACAATGTATCCAAAGATCCAGCACTGATTTTTTTTCTCTCAGAAAAAAATAGTAAGTGCTCATGCAAATAACTGCATGTGACTGAGATGTTAAATGGGGTTTGAGAGTTTTCTCTGTATTGTTGATAATTGCATTTTTTTGGTCTAGATGTCTTTTTCTCTTTTAAACATTTGTCAGGGAAAATAATAAACGTATACAGGTAATAGAATACAAATTGTGGATTGAGTCCATGGTTCTCCCTAGAGGGACAACAGAAGTCAACCCAAGAGCCAGGTGCCAGGGTTTGACTCAGAGTCTTGAGCAAGGATGGAAGAAGTTCTGTGCAGGAGCTCATGCGGTCACTCTACCTAGGGCTCAGAACAAACGATTGCTAGTGTGTCCGACCTTGCACTTCAGCTTGTGTGAGAGTTTATAATGAGCCAAATGTAAAGTGTATTATTTAGTAAGAGTTTGAGGAAATGACCTTTATCATTAAATATATCATGATTGCATGCAAAGAGCCAAAAAAAAAAGTAAAAGAAAAATAAAAAAGTAAAAAAAACCGAGCTATTATTAAGAAAAGAAACAGACTGATGGCTCTTTTCAAAGGAGAAAAAAGTTTATTGCTAGAGAAGGCTGACATGGGAAAGACATGAAATGTCTTGGAAATTCTGTCACAATACATCTTTAAATTTCATGCTTATCAAGACGAGAACATGCCAATATTAAAGATTATGTTTCTGTTGTTTATTTTGAATCTATTTTTAAGATGAAATGTTTTTATTGTAAAAAATATCGTGAACATGCCTTGCAATCATTGACAGAGATATAATGGAATCACCGTGTGGGCATTTTGACTATGTGGCTTCTAAATGCTCTTTCTTTTTGCAGGATTTATTTACACATTAATTTGCATGACAACATTAAGCTGTATAATTGCTGTTATAGTCTCAAATCAGTTCTAACTACTTTTGTACTGATTATTTCATTTGTGGATATTTCTCCTTCGTTTTCCTTTTTTACTGTACCCTATGCCACTCCCCAAACAACTTTTAAATCATAAGAACCATTCTGAAACATAAATGAGGCATTATTCTCACAGTTCCCTGAATGCAGTTCTACTTTCATGATTTTGCTAAATTAAATCTCTGAGAACACTCATTAAGGCGACAATTTAATGAATTCCTGTTCATCCCATACTTCTTGTCTTTTCTGTGGTGTAAGAGTCACGTGAGGCGGTGGAGTAAGAAAACCCAGACTCTGCATGTCTCTTCTTTGACGTCTGTGATGCTGTGATATTGCACTCCCTTGTACTCATGATTGCATCTTCTCCGTCTCCTTCACTGACTGTTCTTTCTCACCCACCTTTATCCTTTATATAAACACGTACTACAATTTGCCATCAATATTTCTTTTCTCTTTTTACTTTTCAAAAAATTGAAACATAATAGATTGTGGGGTAGAGCACTGACTCTCAATACCTGTGTGCAATATGTGATGCTCAAATCAGGATAATTACTGTATGTATTATTACACAATGTATTCATTTTTGTGGCTCTTTGCCAATTTCTCACAACTCCCCCCCTTCCCCTCCCCCTTTCCCTCCTCTGGCGGCCTTAGTTCTGTTCGCTCCTTTCGAAAGTTCACGGAATTGTTGTGATTGTTGTATGTTTTTTTCTTTTTTTATTTATTTGCTTATTTTTTTTTTTTAGCTCCTACTTATGAGTTGAGGACATGTGGTATTTCTCTTTCTATGCCTGGCTTATTCCACTTAACATGATTTTCTCTTAAGTTCACCCATGTTGCTGCAAATTTTTGCTGCAGAGTATTTACTTTTTCTGTAGTCACTTAATTTGGTTACCACATCTTTCAGTTTTCCACGGTATGAGGATGAGTCTAAAGTTTTCTTACTTAACCTCAGTATTGTCTTAAATCTTGAAAAATTATTTTAAGATCTACATATTGAAAATTTAGCTTTTTGTTTCAACCAGTTTCTTATCCACTGTCTTAGTGTTTTGGGCTGCTATAACAAAATTCCTTAGCCTGGGTAATTTATATACAACAGAAATTTATTGCTCACAGTTCTGCTGGCTGAGAAGTCCAGGATTAAGGCACAAGTAAATTCATCGTCTGGTGAGGGCCTGTTCCTCGTGGATGGAACCTTCTATGTGTCTTCACATTGTGGAAGAAAAAAACAAACTCCCTCAAACCTTTTCATAAGGCCGCTAATCCCATTCATGAAAACTCCACCCTTATGACATAGTCACCTCCAACAGGCCCTGCCTCTTAACACAAACACATCGGAGATTAGATTTCAACACATGAATTTTGGAGGGACACAAACCTTCAGACCATAGCACCCACCCTCTTTCAAACCAAATTTTCTTCCCTGTCCAATGTTATTATCAACTACTGCACATCCTAGATTCAAAAGCTTGACTTTTAGTTTACGTGTAAGATTCAATCCCCTGCTAAGTCCTACTGAATTTATGGACTAATGTAGAATGTTAATTCAGCACCTTCTGTATATGACAGAGATTGTTTTTAACACTCTGCGTATGTTTTTATATATATATATACTCAAAACATAACAGTGCTGGGTTATTACTATTCACATTAGGAGAATTTCAACAGAAGTTCAGTTTGTGTAAGTAACTTGCTTAAGCTGGCTAGAAGCTGGGAAGAAGCCGGGAAGAACCTGGGATTCAAACCCATTTATTTTTTTTCAGCTACACTTTCTGGTGCTCAATCTACCAAACTGTATCATTTTTATTACCATGCCTCAAATCCCTCTACTCCTTCTACATCCTCTTAATTCCACATGATATTGCACCTTCTCTTGCCTGTTGTACTGTTGACTCTCATTCCTCACTGCTCCAAATTTTCCTGTTTTCCTAAATTACATCTTCATCATATAACTTCTCAATCAATTTTAATTGCTCCTCGTTTGTAAATTGTATACAAATCCCTTAGACAGGTTCCACAGTGAGAGCTCTTTTCTGTAGTCAACAGAAATTGATCTTGATTAAGTTAAGCAAAACAAAATGGATAAACAAAGTAAAACTATATGAGCACACACACACATCCAAAGTTCAGCAGTTTATTGGCAGGGTACTGAGGACCACGTTAAAGGAAAGGAGAAGCAAGACCTTGGGAAGGACCAGAAAGTGTGCACCTTCTGACGGAGGTATTGGGTGAACCTTTGTATAAAGGTGAGATAATCAACTATCTCAACTCCGACAGCCACGTGGTCCCTGTGCCTCCATGATGAAGACACAGATTCCTGGGTGACAGAGTTATTGGCCTAGTTTTGGTTACCTGTCTACTTCTTGGCACAGGGTGGGGGATGAGAGAGAAGAAGTACAAACAACATCATTGGTAATCCTAACTGGACCACATGGTAAGAGGAATGGAGTGCCCTAAAGAAAACTACTCTAGTGTTACCTACAGAAGGGAGAAGAGGCACCCCGTAGTGGATTGAATTATGTCCCCTCAAAACTCCCTGAAACTTGAATTGTGTCCCCCAAGTTTTATGTATTAGAAACCTAGCTCCCCTGTGATTGTTAAGAGGGTGGGAAATCCTATTATGGTAGTTGGCAGGTGGAACCTTGAAGAGGTGATTGGATTGTAGGACCGTGTGGTAGTGAATGGATTAAAAATGGTGGTCAGGGGTGTGGTTCTGAGGGCTTTAAGAGGAGAAGAGAGTCTGTCTTGCTCTCTCTCTGCTCTCTCTGCTTCCACCATCTTGCAATGTGAGATGCCTGGGTCACTGTCGCCACCACTAGATGGACTTTGGACTTCCCAGCCTCAGAAACTGTAAGCAATAAATTTCATTTTCTTTCTGAACTACCCAGTTCCAGGTATTTTATTATAAGCGACATAAACAGACTAATGCACACCCGTAGACATAAAAGACAGGTATCCCCATTCAAGTATTCCAATTCAGCCGCAGCTTTTTTCAGAATTATCACCCACTGCCTCTTCTTATTTGTTCAACCAGCACTTCTCTCCTTTTTGCATACATGTTGTAAGTAAGCCTTTCAGGCTACTGCTTTTTTTAGGAAATTTTGCTGTTCCTTTGTCTTTATGTAACAAAAACCTTTCTATCTGTACAGGCCTTGCCCAAACAGTACCTTGTTACTACCATATCAAGGTCTCTAGAGACAAGTAATTTTTCCCTATTCCTTTTCCTTTATCCTTTCTTTCAAAGTCTGCCTTGTATCTTTTTGGCTGAGATATGAGTGCTTTGATGGCATGTAGCAAACCTTATTCATCTCAGCGTCCCTCTGATGTCAAACACAAGTTCCTGTAAATTGCAGTGACTAATAAATACAGGCATGGTCATTTTTCTTGTGGCATTTTTCTTACCGTTGGTTCAAAGTGCTGGATATAACCTGTAATGCAACTATATCATTTATTTCCAACCTCATTGTAATGTCTTTGATAGGAAATTACATGTAACGTTTAAAAATTTCACGTTACATTTAAAATTACTAACTTATACATAGTAAATAATGAATAAATGTGTTGATTCAACCTTGATTTAATAAATTTTAATAGCAACCTAACATATTATTTGAAGGAGAAAGATAAAGGTACTGAGAAGAAAAGTGAGGGAAAATGGCTAATAATGGCTAGACATTTTTTTTAAAGCTAATTCTCAGAACACAACTAACATTTTTTTTAAAGCTAATTCTCAGAACACAACTATGAGGTGGGAATTATTATTCTCATTTTACACATGAGGAAATGGAGACTTATATGGTGTTAGCTTCACACAGGTAATAAAATTTAGATCCAGGATTTATCAAATATTAAAGACTTCTCTTTCTACTAATGGACAAGTTTATAAATCCAAAGAAATGCATATACATGATTTTTTAAAAATCCAATCATCTAATAACTTTTATAATGAAAGTGAGCAATGAGGTGGGAATTATTATTCTCATTTTACACATGAGGAAATGGAGACTTATATGGTGTTAGTTTCACACAGGTAATAAAATTTAGATCCAGGATTTATCAAATATTAAAGACTTCTCTTTCTACTAATGGACGAGTTTATAAATCCAAAGAAATGCATATACATGATTTTTTAAAAATCCAATCATCTAATAACTTTTATAATGAAAAATGAGCTGTACTCTGCCCTAACACTCACTATCCCTGAGGCAGCTACTCTTAATCATTTCTCTTTGCTGATCCTGATGTTTAGCTCCATTTCTCTACATAATATGAATACGTCACTCTCTCTCTATGAATTATAAGCAATAGATAGCCATTCTTCTTATAAGCCATGAGTAGTCATTCTTCTTTTAACAAGGCATAAAAAAGGGCTATGAAATAAATTAGAAAATATTGTTAAAAAAGAACAAGATAAATTCATGTAGCATAGACCCCGACAGAAAAAAAAAAAAAAATTCTTCAAAGAGGAAATAGTTGTTCAAACAACATAAGAAACTATTCTAACCTCAACTCTTAATCAAGAAAATGCAAAATCTATTAGTAAAATCCCATTTTCAACCATTAGGTTAGAAGAAGATACAATCTATAATAATACTAGGGTGCAGAAAAATGAATATTTATATGTAATTTCATAAGGAGTATAAATTAGCACATCCACATTGGAGGGAAATTTAGTAGCATCTGTTAAAACAAAGCAAAAATAAAACATGCACATGGCTCACTGCATGGTATCCTAAACAGAAGCACTTGTACGTGTGAACGGGGCGGTGTGCATGAGAGCATTTACTGAGCAATGTTTGCACTAGGAAAAACTCG
>NW_007727133.1:151100-164393 GCF_000696425.1 Galeopterus variegatus | reverse complement strand
CTCTCCCGAGTGAGCCACGGGCTGGCCCAATTTTTCAACAATTTTTATTCTTCATTTCTCAGAGACTGGATCTCAATGGAGCTTTCCTTATGCCTCCTGTTCCAAAGAAAAGTGAAATAAATATTTCACCTTAACGTTGGCAACTATTTTGCTTCTCTGGGGAATATATACTCTAACTCAAAAACACATGTTTTGATGGAATAAAATTGGAAGCCCAGAAATAAGCCCTCACATATTCACAGACATGGTCAAGTGAATTTTGATGAGGGTGCTGTATTAGTACATTTTGTTGCTTATAATAAAGTACACTGAACTGGTTGATTTACAAAGAAAATGAAATTTATTGCTTACAGCTTCTTTTTTTAAGTTTATTTACTGATTATACATATTTTGGGGGTTCAACATTGAGATACGCTGATCAAATCAATATTACTAGCATATATATTGTTACAAATTGTACTTATTCTTTATGCCCCTTGTCCAATCTTTCCCTATCCCTCTCTCCCTCCTCCCCATCCCCCTCTAATTACCCTAGATTTCTTCTCTCCTTCTGAAAGAATAATGGTTACTCGGTTGACTTGTTGCCTAGATGATCTGTCCAATGCTGAGAGGTGTGATCAGGTCCCCCAATATTATCATAGAGCAGATGCTTCTTCTGTCACTCTGAAGTGAGCTTTGTGGAGAGAGACATCTTCTTTCCTTTATCTCTGCTGGTGACTCTCCTAGTGTCAATGCACTCCAGTGGCTGGTGGACCATCTGCATGGTGGTTGTGGCATCTAGCCACTTTTGCAGCAGCTGTGGTTATTGTGGTGGCTGTGGTGGGCCACCTACATGGAGGTGCTGTTTTTGGCATGCTCATTACCTAGTTGGTGGTGGTGCTGGTGGTGTGCCTTGTTGTGGGAGAAGGGTCCAGTCCTGGATCCATACCTCATGACCCTTGGCGGGCCCCATGGTCCTGGCAGTGTGCCTGGTTGTCGGAGGAGGGTCTGGTCAAGAGGGACTGTTTCTTGTTGGTTGAATTATATTATCATTCTTTTTTACCTTGAATGTGGCCAGTGAGTTTATACTCAAAGTAAAAAGACCACAGTAGTATGTTGGACTTGCAGAAAGAGAGAACATTCCTTGGGCTACAAAGTGGAGTGGGGGGGAAGGGGGAGGGAGAGGGAGGTTGGGGATAATTGGGTATGGAACACAGGGTATAATCACAATTTGTAGTATTAGGCATGCTGCCAGTATGGATCTGGCCATCACTTCATGGGTATGAGTGGTCACAATCAGCTTTGTATCCCATGAATATTCAAAACCAAAAAACCCCGTAAATTTTATATTATGTATACTTTAACACAATAAAAAAGAATATGAGAAAAAAAACCCCACATATTTTGGAAATTGAGTACACTGGAATGTGTACAACTAGATGACTGTGAGACAAGAATGCTTAGTTCATAACGTCAATTTAGTAACGAATACAAGAATAGATAATTGGAGCCTTCTCATTATATTATTCAAAAATGCTTATGCAGACCTAGTACACATCAGGGACAGTGCTATGGGCAAATCAGATATTGTTTCTGGTATAACTTGGAACCAAGAAAGAAAAAAATTAATAAAAAATTACAAAAAAATCAATTTATAAATATGTAGAAAGCCAGGTAATCAGCTGTACTCATACTATATAAGCATTAAAATGTTTATCTTTTCTCAAAACTTCCTTTTAAAACTGCTTTCTTGACATTCTTCTCTAACACTGGTTGAAAACCCTGGCAATATTCAAAGGGATTTTAGTCACTTTCTACTTATAAATATATAGCCTTTTGCATTTTGATGCTAAAACTCCACTCTAGTACAATATTAAAACTATTAAAAAAAAACCCCATCTATATCTTCTGTTTCCTATCTCCGGCTCTATTTATTCTCGGAGACCTACAGAGGGTAAAAGAGATGTTCTGGATTTCATCTTAATTGCTTTGCCTCCTTGCCAACTCAGAAACTGTTATTTTGGGAACCACCAGAGTCGGAGGCTAAGTGAGTGGGGGTAAGTAAAGGAGTGATACAATGTAAAAAGGTGTTATTTAACTGGTAAATTTTAATGTAGAGATAAAACCTTTAGACTGTGGCAAATTCTCCCTGGTGGAATGCTTTTATGTGTTCCTTAGAGATCCTTCTGCTGGAGTCTTCCAACTGTGATTTCCTAGAATTGGTAGATTTTCATAAGACTTGCTAAAACTCTTTCCCGAATTCTCCCTCCAACCCAGCTTTGGCATCCAGTGGTATTTCAATGTACTTTCTGCTGAGGTTATCTCTTTCCTCAGGAAAAATATCCTTTTGTGCTGTATCTTTTGAAATAGTGCAGCTCAATATCATTGCAGCCTTCTCTCTTTCTCTTATTTCTCTCTTCTCTCTCTCTCTCTCTCTCCTCTCTCTCTCTCTCTCTCTCTCCCTCCCTCCCTGCATCCCTCCCTCCCTCCCCCAGGCATAGACTCTCAAGAACATGCTTATATCCTCATGGTATCATGGTATTGGAAACCACAGTACATGAGCAACTTTCTCCAAATAAACAAATAATCAACTTCAAATAATCTCCAAATTGATGTCTTCTGTTATATTCTCTAGCTGTTTGATGGTCTAATGCAGGCAGAGGTAGTTTTGCAATGCCCTCTCTAAGCATTCTATATAGGTAGGGTATTAATCTGCTTGGGCTACTATAATAAAATATCACAGACTGGGCGGCAGAAACAACAAAAATCCATTTCTCACAGTTCTGAGGTTAAAAAGACCAATATAAAAATGCTAGCAAATTTCATCTAAGGGAAGGGTCTCTTCCTGGATTTCAAATAACCACCTTGTCATTGTGTACTGCCATGGCAGAGAGAAAGAGAGAAAGCAAGCTCTGGTGTTTCTCTTCCTTTAAGGGCACCAGCTCTATGAGCTTAGGACCCCACCCTTATGTACTCATTTAACCTTTACCTCCTCCTCATAAGTCCTGCCTCCAAATATAGTCACATTAGGGGTTAGGGCTTTAACGAATCGTGGAGGGACATGAACATTCAGTTTATAACACTAGGTAACCTTATATTTCTGATTGTCTGGGATGCTCCAGGTTTACACCTGTAGTAAAGGTTTAATTTTTAGTAGCATTCCATTTTATTCACAAAACTCTGCAGTTTAGATGATTAATAATAGAGCCATTTTATATATAAGTGTTCTGGCACTTTCATTTTGAATGTACGGACATTTAAAACCCATTATTTCAGCCTTTGAGGCCTCTAACAAAAATTTGAAACAATAGGAAAAGTTGAATTTAAAAATCAGTTATAATTATAAGCTGTCATAAGTACTCTGAAGATTTCCTTAGAAATCTTAGAGCAAATGTACAAGGTACCATGGAAACATATAATAGAGGTATGAAGAACAGCTAAAAGAGGTAAGAAAGAAAATATATAAGCTGATATTTAAGAATGACTAGAAAACAAGTAGGAGAAGGGGGTGGGGGTAGGACCGAGAGGTCAGGAGACGTCGTAGCAGAGTGAAGAATGTTCTAGGCAAAGAAAGACTAAGTGCAAACTTTCTGAAGTGGAAGGGAACATGAACTTTTGGAAGAACTTTAAGGAGCCATTTTATAGGCAGTGCAGGAAATGCAGTTGACCGAAGGTAAGCTGAGTTTCTCTCCTATCTAGTTTGTAGAAAGAAGCACCTCTTGTGTTTAAATCTTTAACAGTGAAGAAAACCCAGATAAACCAAAAATAATAGCCTTTCTTGAGTCAATCAAGAGCTGAAGTCATAGAGCAGCCAAGTAGCCTGAATTTCAGTAATAAGCAGGTATCTCCAAAGAGAAAGAAGCATAGACTGTGGGGAACACAGAAAGAAGAAATGACCACCATTCTAGTAGTGTGGGGCTGGTGTGTCAGTCTAGAATAGTTGGGAACTGCAGGTATTCCTATCATTCTACAGTCCCTTGCAGACTTCTTTGCTTTGTCCTAGAGTATGTGCAAATGAGCATGAACGGGGAGGGTGAGAGAGTAGGGAGAGTCCCTTAGTGGTGCAGACATGCAGGAGTGAATCAGTTGTCAACCATCACTGCAAAACAGCATGAATCTCTTTTCCTTGCCTGGACCCTTCTTTCAGGCAGAACAAAAATCTCAAGTCTCTGTGAGCAGGGCAGCAAACCCTATTATCCTCAGAGCACAGGCTAGACCCACTGTAGCTGCAGAAATGGTCCTGGACAATAAAATGTCTATGCCTATTGTTGGGGTAAAGAACTGCCTGATGCGAGGATTGTATACATATACCATTAGAGATCTGTTAATACTGAAGGCAGGTTAAGGGCGGGAACTCCTATCCAAGACACCCTCAGATAAAAGGCATGGTTTGGTGGCTGTGGGAGATTATTATACAAAGTGAGGGTACAATTGGCATTTGTCATTTGATATCATTTTTTATTAGACACAGTTAAGGAAGTCTTGCAGTTTTTAAAAGTCATTTCCAACTCTAAAATTCTGTGACTCATTTTATGCTCATGTGTTTTGTATTTGTGGAAAACAAAATAAATAAATAAAACATTTTAAGTTTACTTCTGTATTGTGTTAGATTTTTAAAAAATGTGTGCACTGCAGAAAACTATATTTTTAAAGCCAGTTTCCATCAAGTTCAGTTTGTATGATCAGCAACTGTTAGATGAAGTAATTAACATGTAAATTCATGCAAGTGTTGTAGGTACACGATTGCCTGAATTCGTAGGCATGAGAAAGAAGTACTACTCCATCTCCTGAATGTTGATTGGCTTGATTAGAACTTTAAATAGTTTAATGTTTTGCTACATATTGCCAATTTTTTCTTCAAGAATTTTTCTCTAAACTGTCAGTTTATGGTTTCAAAATCATTACATGTACATGAGGGCCTGTTTTTCCCTATCTTCTCCAATGCTGGAAATTGTTCATAATTTTTGGTAGTTTGATAGATGTAAATTTTAGCTCTTTTCTTAATCAACATTATTTTTTATAGCAATTTTATTTTTCTGGTCTTTTATATTTCTTCCTTTATTAATTATCCAGTGATGTATGTTGGCACATTTATCTCTCTCTTTCTCTCTTTTCTTTTAATGCTGTGTAAGAACTCAGAGTGGAGGAGGGAGCCTTGGAGACCAAACTGATTATACTAAGACAACTTAAAATTGTCTTTTTTTATTTCATTATTATATGCAACTTACTTGCTTGATTGTGAGAAAATTAAAGCAACATAAAAATTACTTGAAGATGGTCTGATTTAATGATGTCATGTTGCTATTTTACATCCCTAGAAGAACTTTCAGCACCACGGACAGTCTCAAAGGGTGAAACAGTACTTTCTTCTTCTCCTTCTCCTCCTCCTCCTTCTTCTTCTTCTTCTTCTTCTTCTTCTTCTTCTTCTTCTTCTTCTTCTTCTTCTTCTTCTTCTTCTTCTTCTTCTTCTTCTTCTTCTTCTTCTTCTTCTTCTTCTTCTTCTTCTTCTTCTTCTTCTTCTTCTTCTTCTTCTTCTTCTTCTTCTTCTTCTTCTTCTTCTTCTTCTTCTTCTTCTTCTTCTTCTTCTTCTTCTTCTTCTTCTTCTTCTTCTTCTTCTTCTTCTTCTTCTTCTTCTTCTTCTTCTTCTTCTTCTTCTTCTTCTTCTTCTTCTTCTTCTTCTTCTTCTTCTTCTTCTTCTTCTTCTTCTTCTTCTTCTTCTTCTTCTTCTTCTTCTTCTTCTTCTTCTTCTTCTTCTTCTTCTTCTTCTTCTTCTTCTTCTTCTTCTTCTTCTTCTTCTTTGTATAGTTTAACTGAATATAAAGTTATGCTAACCTAAAAAGAATCACTAAAACAAACCACTGAAAATAAAACAGTTGAGTCTCACATCCCATTATTCTGATTACATTCTATTTTCTTTTTTTAATTGGTTATGAATGTTCACAAGCTTCAAAGCTGATTGTCACCCCTCATGGCCATGATGTGAGGGCCAGGTTCATACTGGCAGCATACCCATTACCACTAATTGCATTTGTACCCCGTGTCCTACACAGAACTAAAAATAAATCTACCTTATACCTAGCAATCCCACCACTAGGTATGTGCCCAAAGGAAATGAAATCAATACATCAAAAGCCACTTTCACTCCCATGTTAATCACAGTGTTATTCACAATAGCCAAGGAATGGAATCAACCTAATGGCCATCGGTGGAAATTAAACAGTATATCAAAAAATTTCTAGAAACTAATGAAAATAAACATACATCATAACAAAACCTGTTGGATATTGCAAAAGCAGTACTAAGAGGAAAATTTATTGCAATAAATACTTACCTCAAATGAATAGAAAGACTTCAAATAAATGACCTAACACTATGTCTCAAAGAACTAGAAAAACAAAACAATCCAAACTTAAAGGTAACAGACAGAAATAAAGAATTAAGATCAGAGCAGAACTAAATGGAATAGAGACCCAAAAAACAATAGAAAAGATCAACAAAACAAAAAGTTGTTTTTTTTGAGAAGATAAATAAAACAGACAAACCATTAGTTAGGTTAACACACACACACACAAAAAAAAAATAAAAATAAATAAAAATAAAAATAAGAGGGATGACCCAGAAATGAAAAGAGAGACATTACAACTGATACCACAGAAATACAATGAATCATTAGAGCCTATTATAAACAACTGTATGACAACAAATATGAAAATCTGGAAGATATGGATAAGTTTCTAGACACATATAAACAACCAAGACTGAACCAAGAAAAGACAGAAAACCTGAACATACCAATAACAAGTGTGGAGATTGAAGCGGTAATTTGCAATCTTCCAACAAAGAAAAGTCCAGGTCTGCATGGTTTTATAGCTGAATTCTATCAAACTTTTAAGGAGGAGTTAACACCAATTCTCCTCAAACTACTTCAAAAAAATTGAAACAGATGCTACTCTCCCAAACTCATTCTATGAGGCCAACATAGGTCTAATATCAAAATCAGATAAAGACACAACAAAAAAAGAAAAGTATAGGCCAATATCCTCGATGAACCTAGATGATAAAGTCCTCAAGAAAATATTAGCAATCAGAATGCAGCAACATATTAAAAAAATTATACATTATGATCAAGTGGGATTCATCCCAGGGATGCAAGGATGGTTCAACATATGAAAGTCAAGAAATACTATATATCACATCAACAAACTCAAGGACAAAGAAAATATGATTATCTCAATAAATGCATAAGAATTTGACAAAATTTAACATCACTTCAGGATAAAGACTCTCAACAAATTAGGTATAAAAGGAAAATATCTCAACACAACAAAAGTCATTTATGACAAGCCCACCACCAGTATCATTCTGAATAGGGAAATAATGAGGGCCTTCCCCTTAAGAACAGGAACAAGATAAGGATGCCCACTCTTGCCACATCTATTTCATGTACTACTGGTCATACTAGCCAGAGCAATCAGGCAAGAGAAAGAAATAAAGGGAATCCAGATTGGATAAAACAAAGTCAAACTTTTCCTATTTGCAGATGACATGAATTGTTACTTTCTAACCAAGTCTGTAGAGAGAAAAAAAAGTTTATATTGGGTAAAAAAAAAAATTGATTTTATCTAATTTAGTCAAATTATTTGATTTTCTTGATTGTCTATCCAATTGTAACCACAAAGTATAGGGTAATGGTAGGCATGCTGGTTATTCTCACATCTGTGGAGATTTCTTATGTCAGCTTAATTGTAGGTCTCAGAGCATGTTGGAGGGAACATTGGTTTTGAGAGTTAGAAAACCTAGTTGTTAGGTTTGGGTGCACAGCTATATTAGTCCTTCAATTCTCTGGCCTTCAGTCATCTCTGAGACTATACAACCAGAAGATCTGAAAGGTGCAACAATATGATCTTAAAGTTCCAATAAAGGTGTTATTTATCATAGAGAAGCTACATGAGGCTATCAGTGCTTTCTTTTCATTATGCTATTCGGAATCTCCTCTAAAAGCAGGACCAGGTGCTCTGCAACTAAAAGTTTTTCTATTTCTTGAAGTCACAGCATCCAACCTTTGTGAAAGGAAGCAGTGAGCTATGGATTCATTTCCCTTGTGAAAAGAACAATATCATAGAAAGCTTTCTTGTAGCTTGGCATGCCTGTTATAAGCTGTAGCTAACATGTTAACCATGTTACTAGAGGTTTTAATTACCTTAAGTGACATTTTTTTGCATCATTCATGCCAGTACAGTTTGTCACTAAGTGCCATAGACTCATATCTGCCTCCCCCCAAGATGTATCCTCGTCACTCAGGAAATTTTGCTTTCTATTGAGGCTTATTTCAGGCTGTAGAAAATTACACTGTCTTACCTTATGGTTATACAAATCACCTCCAATCAAAGCAGACAGATTCAGGTGACAGACTTCACTGACTTCTGATAGAGAGAAAGGTTTTATTCTAATGAGCCGGGGATGTTGGAGTGGCATTTAAATATATAGAGATATATGCTGAAAATGTCCATAAATGCCATGCACAGAGATCAGTGTATTACTTCTTATAAATGCCCTTGTCCAGGGCCGGCCCGGTGGCGCACTGGAGAGTGTGCCACTTGGGAGCGCAGCGGCACTCCCGCCGAGGGTTCGGATCCCATGTGGAGACCGGTTCCCACTCACTGGCTGAGCACG
Organism: Galeopterus variegatus; assembly: GCF_000696425.1. NCBI lineage: Eukaryota > Metazoa > Chordata > Mammalia > Dermoptera > Cynocephalidae > Galeopterus > Galeopterus variegatus. The sequence continues at coordinate 155,741 of NW_007727133.1, read as the reverse complement.
GTGCGGGCGCAACACTGAGGGTTGCGATCCCGTTGCCAGTCCCCGGTACGGGCGCAACACCGAGGGTTGCCATCCCGTTACCGGTCAGTAAAAAAGACAAAAAAAAGGAAAATAAATAAATAAATAAATAAATGCCCTTGTCCAAATAAACATTCACAGGTCAAAGGCAAATAGTTATCATCACTTAATAATCTTATTTTGAATTTATGCTAGATGTACCAAGGACAACTGAAAATAAAGTTCATTGACAAAAGGAAGGTGAAAGAAAATGTGTGTAATGTTCCAAAAAGATCCCAGAACTTCAAGTTAGAGTATCCTGATTGTGACCCTCCATGTGCCTCTATCTGTGTGACCATAAACAAACCACCTAGCCTCTATAGCCCTTCATCTCCTGATCCATAATATTGGATTGAATATGCATCCTTCTGAGATGCCATCTGATGTAATTATTTCTTGAATTTAGTGCTCAAAATGAGAGAGATCCTTTTCAAAGCTTCAAGTCTTCCCCCCCCCCTCAAAAAATCTACTTCCTTTGTAGTTCACTATCTCTAAAAACACTCCAACTCTTTTATAGGTAGCAAACTAAGATACATATACACACATTTGAAATTTTTCCTATGAGTTCTGTGAATAATAAAATCTGTACTGGGAAGACAAAGGACTTAAATTGTTATCTACGGACACACAGACAAATACAAAAACAAAAATAATTACTTTGTGTTTTAGTCCAAATTACTAAGCAGGATATCTGATCCTTAACTTTGTATAATGATACATGAAGCACTTTAAATTTGGAATACAACATAGATGTCTCAATTAAATTAAAAAATTTCCTATCACTTTATATTCCTTCATACTCATTAAAATTATGATATACATTTTTATTTTATACAACACAAGATATTTGAAATACATTGATGTTCAAAATCAGCTACAAAAGTTTAGTATGAGCCATTTATACTTAATTATATATGCATACATAAATGTTTGAAAAGGTATTCTGTGATTATCTATTAAAGGATTTATAAAGGCTTTTTCACTTTTCACTGTTGTTTGAATTTATTATAATGCAAAAGTATTGCTTTCATAAAAAATCATAAAACCATATAGATGTTGAAAAGAATATGTAAACATTTCAAATTAAAGTACAAATTAATTTCAAAGATAATTTTCCTAAACTTTAGTAATTATTGTATTCAGATTTTAAAACATGCGAATAAATTGCAATTATTCTTTCTAAATTTGTGGTACAAACTACTTATTTTTCATTTTAGAAAACAATTTTATATGCATGCTTAGGTGTATTCATATAAATAATGTGTTGCATTTTAAAATTTGAAAAGATTTGTAAATTACTCTAAAAAAATAACCAAATAGTTTATTTTGGTCACTTATCTGTGAACCACCACTACACAGCAGATGTCCAATGGTTGTTTTTGAATAAATAATATATTGTAGCATAATTTATTTAATTACAGTAAGTGATCTGTAGATCGGGCACCTTTAACTCTCAAGTCAACATGGAAACTTAAATGTTAACCCATTTTTTTTTTTTTTTTTACAGATGAGAAAACTAAGAAACATTTAAATTTCTAAAAGTCTCGTATTGAATGCCAGCAGTGGAAAAAGGCCCATAAGTTTTTTTTATTTGATTGTTATTTCATTTCAAAGGACCTTGGTGATGCAATTTGTAGGGAAGAGTGAGCTGCCTGTGTTCACAGACTTAAGCTATACAGCCACTGCAAAGTCTTAAATGGTTTTACTATTAATTATTTTATTAAAAAACAAGTTCACATTATACTATAAAATGTTTACTGTAAAATGTTTAAATGCATATAATTTTTTTAACAGTAAAATAAATTATATAATTCTACCATCTAGAGGAATAATTCACAACATAATTCACAATAATTTTGGTTGATATCATTTATATTCTTTTAGCCTTTTTGTGTGTATGAGCATGTGTGTGCTTGTACTTACTTATTTATTTAATTAATTATGAATATTGTATGTGTATGTATATACATTTTTTAAAATGAAGGAATTATAATGGATAATACAATATACAATGTGCCTATTTTACTTACCAAAAATGTATGAATATCTTTGAATCGTGTTAAATGCGTTTCTATAATTCCAACTCCATAAATCCTTGTTATTTTATTTTATAAATGAGCTTTCATTTATTTAAACTTCAGTGGACTTTCCTGCAAACCTTGGAATGCTAATTTTGCTTGCATCCATAATTGAGGTTTCTTAAGATGGATCATCAACTGGAGCCTTTGCTGAATTACAGAATGCTTGTAGATCCCATGTACTGAAAATCTTCTAAAGCTAGAGAAAAATGACATAAAACTGTAGTATACTTGTAAGTGGCTGTGATAGGTTTTTAACAGAGGAGAAGAATGCTCTGCCTCTAAATTCTTAGCCATCATATATACTGATCAATACTGAGATGCCATCTACCTTACTAAGCTGATTGCTTATTGATATCAAAGATGCTCTCTATACCAGACAAAATCGTAGATTCAACTGTACTCTTTTCAATACCTGAACATTTTCCTCATGCAATTTTCTTAGGCTTGAAGTTTCCATCCACCAATTTCAAAAACAAAAATGCTTTCTGTGCTTCAAGTCTCCAATTTTTAAAAAAATCCTGTCTCCCCATTTTCCCCAACGCTGTGATTAGAAGAGATATTTTCTGCCTTAGAACTTTTATATCACCTATAGTTTGACCTATTAATACATCACTTTGCACATGATACCTATACTGTGTCTGTGTCTTACCTTCTAGATTATAAGCCCTATTATAAATACGCTTTGTGTGGCTATAGGAAGAAAGACGTAAACTTTGTATCAATATTGGAATTTTTCTCTAATTCTTGTAAATAATTTTTACATTTCTTTAATTTATATGGATCTTTTGGGAATTTATACAATTAAAAATATTAGTAAATAGGTGGACTTCTAATCTTACCTGTGAGAACATTTACAACTTTTTGTTTCAAAGTTCTAAGTCCAGAAACTTTTATTCAGCAATAAATAGACAATTTATGATACCTTCTGATAGCTTTGAATTTTTTGACTTTGTGTTCTTAATAGTGTGAAATACTTTCTAACTCTACAATTCTAATTTATGTGCAAGGGTGTTGAAATTTAGTCACCATGTTTTCACTTATATAAGTTAAATTCCTATTTAGCCTCTGAAGAAAGCAACTAAGGCAAAGCATCATCATTTCTTTTGTTTCAGGTAGGGCAGAAACTCTTTATTGCCAGTACTTTCTTGGGTAATAAGAGTACAGATTCCAGTCTGAAGCCAATGGTAGGTGCCCACATACAAGACCTGACTTTAAAACTTCATTCCAGTCCTGTAATTTGGTTGCATAATCTTGAGTCAGCCTCTAAAATAATTGTTCTGAATTTGAAAAGAGGATATTGACACTAAGCCATTGCACAGCTGTGGAGAGGATTATCCATGAGAGAATTAGAAAATACACCATCCACAGAATATCTTCCCACCCTCATATTCAGCTGTGCATAAGACAATTTATTGGAAAGAAAGGCAAGGCAGAAAGAGGAAGCCAGTTGCAGGTGACTTTGACATGTGGTTAATTATTTACACTTTAACATAGCTAAGAAGAATAAGTTCTCTGCCACTTTTCCTCTTTCTCTTTCAAACCTAAAGTAACTGAGCCAGGAAGTTGGGCAATGTGAATTATCAGGTTTAACTGCCCATCTTGACCTCATTGCTTCAGTAGCAGCCCCTAAGCCAAGTGAATGTGATTTGAAAGAAAAATGCCTTAAATGGGTTAAGTACCCACAGCCAAAGAAAAGAAGAGAATGGAAGCAATTATTCAGACAATTTAGGGAAAGACAGGGAATGGCTTCTGGACAATATCAGCCAAATAGAAAATTAATGCATGAAACATTGAAAATATCATTCACATCACAGTTCAGCTCTTGCTCTGAAGAAGGCTGTACAAATAATGTCCTGGCTTATAAATGGCAAAGCAATAGGAGGTAACTAAATGCCACCATGTTATCCTGCTAAATTCAAACCTACCAGTCTTAATCTTTTTGCTTTAGTCAACCACCACTCTCTGCTTTGCCAGTACTGAGATGCCTTGATACACAAAACTTCTGATCATTATCCAACCCAATGTTTTAGTAACCTATTCTTGGAGCAATTCAGAGAAAGATTTGCAGGTGGTTTTTAGTAATGCCTGGCCCTCACTTAACTGCCTTTCCCCTGTTTATTCCTCCAGATTTCTTCCCTTTCCTCCCCTTTCCCATCTAGGGAATACACCCTTCTCTGGCCTCCCAAGACTTCACGTTTTGCCTGGATGTCAGGGTTTGTGAGTTGTGCTATATATCTGCTTTGTCATGATACACATTTTTTTTTATTTTTTTTATTTTTTTTATTTTTTATTTTTTTTATTTTGTCAATATACACTGTATATGATTATTATGGCCCGTCACCGACACCTCCCTCCCTCCTCCCTCTCTCCCCTCCCCCCCAAGAATGTCCTTTGCGTTTGCTTGTTGTAACAACTTCATGGAAGTATAGTTGTTATATCTTCTTCCCCCCCCCCCCCCCCTCCGGTCTTTTGTGTGTGTGTGTGTGTGTGTGTGTGTGTGTGT